>NC_092127.1:45082766-45385796 GCF_043159975.1 Macaca nemestrina | reverse complement strand
TTCTACCCTTATCTCTTTTATGTAGTGCCAAGAAGGCCATCCTCTAAGAGCGTACTTGCATAAAATTTCATGGAAGTTCCTCATCCAGATCCACTATTGCCACCTGTTTTGGAAACTCCCTTTTGTCTCCAAATGGAGCAAAAAGAAGCATGAGATAATCTCTAAAAACCATGTTTCTGAGCTGATGGCAATTCATTCATTAATTCATTCAGCAGTCCATCAGTCAATCAGTTGGTCAGTCAAGAAATATTATATGAGTACAGATTTTACCAGAATATCTTTAGTCTTAAATTTTTATTCCAATGGGCATTTAATCAAGACTCTGCTTTACAATGACATCCTATTTCTCTTGTAATAATAGCAATAACAATAGTAATAATGCTGACAGTAATTTAAAAACTACTATGTGTTAGACACTGTGCTAAATGCTTTATATGTATTATTTCATTCATTCCTCACAATGACCTCATGCAGTAGACATCGCTATTATCTTCATTTTGCAAATGAGGACATTTATGCCCATCATGGAGTATCTCTTTATTATATCAGTTTTTTAAAATGCCCTTTGGTAGCATCTAGCAGCTTAAACTATTGAATACCAAATTAAATAATCTTTTTCCATTCACCACTACCACCAGGTAATCTTCTTTCTCACATATATAACTTCATATTAAAAACAGATACCTTTTTCCTAGGAAATGTTCACTATTGTCTTTCTTATATGTTTAACACAGTAGACAGGTTCACACACTTCCACTGTAGAAATTTCACTTCCATCATACCTATACTCTGGAATATTTAGAATATGTTTGACTTTGAAATTTAATGAGTGATGTAGAATTATGTTTTTATAAAATCATTTTCTAATAATAAAATTTCATTATAAGTCCTTAAATGTATGCTACAAAAAGTATTTATTGTATTATGAACATGTTAATTACCTATACATCCTATAAAAGTGAATGATTAATCAGGGACATTCTACTCTGTACTAGAAAGCACTCAAGGACACCTCTCTTTGTCTCCAGATGGAGTCATTAGGGACTCATGACTGGGTCACTGTCATAGTGAATGAGGCTTTGAGTGTGAAGTGGAAAGGGAGTACCCCTTTAAAGTTAAACTGGAAATTAGATTCTCACTTATCTGATTTTGACCACTTTTCTTGTGTGCTTTCTTCCTTTCCCAAATGTGAAACTAAAGTAATATGTTAGGGCCTAAAGGCAACTCTCACACATAAGCTGTGTTTCTGAATGCCAAGCAGGAGCCAGAGGAAAGACCCACATGGAAGAGCTGAGCCAGCTTCCTGGGCCTGCCTCTAACTTCGATTTTATGCTAAAGGGTCAAGGAGCTGAAGAATAGTTCTTCTCAGAATGTCACATAGGAGATGATATATCTGGCATCCTTAGTAAGAATGAATGAATGAATGAGCACCAATAATGAAGTATGCTTTTGCCTTGGAGTATGTTTTTGCAAACATCATTTAAGAAATTCAACATTGGGATAGGTTTAGATAATTAGGATCCTGGCCCTGTGTTTCGATCCTACCCAGACCGACTAAGTTAGAAGTGACTGACAAATGCTGATAATTTGAATACTTTTTAAAATCAGGTATTGAAAAGAGTGTTGATGTTACTCTGATTTTCCCTGATGCTGAGAGGTTGCACATTCAATTTGCTATAGTATTATCGTTTTGGTGAACTTCCTTTTAGATTATCGTTCAAAAATTAAAACCACATATTCTCATTCATGAATTCTAAACATTTTATAACTGGCACAACTGTCCTTCTCAATTTCTTTTATTTAGAATCATTTAACAAGGATATGTTCTTCTTTCTCCTGCCTTTTTCACACTTAACACTGAAAGCTTAACCAACTCCATTCAGAATTAAAGAAAGGAACAATGTGGTTTTGGACTTCATAACAGCAACTGCTCTATTTATAAGGAACGGCTTTTCTACGGACTCTTAGGAGAAACATCCATGTCCAGCCCCATCTCTTCTTACACTGGCTTTCATAAGATTCATCTCTTCATGTTTATTGCCCCACCACAAGGAAGGGAAGGGAAAGCTTGGTCCCAGTGTTTTTTTTTTTTTTTTTAAGAGTCCTTGTTTCTAGTGAAAGAAGTAAGTAGGAACTAAGTGGTGGTGAAATAATGTATTCAGGCACATTGCCCAGCCTCTTTCTCCATGCTTTTCATAAAAGGAACCACGTCAAGGAAAAAAGGAAACTTCTGGTCCTAGAACCTCTGAGTGCTGGTTACAAAGGGTCACAAAGGTGGTGATTTAATGCTGGTTTTCCACCCACACAGGGCACAGCCCCACAGCTCCTGTCCAAGGAGTTAGTGCCAAGCTAATTCATAGCCTTAAAAGGGCCAACTGAAGTTTTATAATTTTGTGTCAGTTGAATGAGTTATTTAGCTTCTTCATTTATCACTCACAGCCAGTCCTGAAATGGTGTTAGCCCTCCTAGGGTGTGCACCCCAGGAAACTGAGGCAATTAGGGAGATCTTTGTTCTCCAGTAGGGTCTTTCATTCCATACAAATGCAGGGGAAAAAGTTGAATCCATTGTAGCCGATTACAAAACTAAAATGTTCTGATTCATTATTTAATTAATAAGTCTCTATGTTATACAAAGCACCGGTACCTACACTCTGTGGCTCTTAATCATGCTATCTATTGATTCTGATTCACAGTTGCCCAACCACTTAAATATATGAAATTAATACGCTGTCATTACTAAGTATAATTTAGGAGGGAAAAACCTTTAATACAAGGGTTTCTTCAGAATAGACACAATAAAATGTAATGAAAATGTTGGGACTCATTATTTGGAGTTAATTATTTTCAAAAATGCTTTTTGTTTAAAACTGAGTTTACGCTGTGTACTTATACGAGGATGGAGTGGTGAAACACAGAAAGATTTCACCAAGTTTATTAAATAACAAGAAACTGTGTACATACACAATGTATTTATTTACCTATTCATATAATTTATTTAAAATATACATATTTTTGGTTTGTTTTACAATTTTCAACTGATTTTACTTAATTTTTACAACTTGACAATGTAATTCTAAAATTTACATTGAAAAACAAAAGGACTAAAAAGGCCATAAACTAAATATTGTAAAGGAAGAACAAAGATGAAAGATTTACATGGATTTCAAGAACTGCTATAGCTACAGTATTCGAGACAGTGTGTTTTTTTCTTTACAAAAATATATATTGAGTCCTATATAACTTCAAATGTAACATTAAAACATTTTTTTGAAGTCCAAATACCTTTTGTATAGTTTTTGTAGATATGCCACTGTTGAACACAATTGTCATCAATATTACACTTTCCCTACTGAAACCACTGATGTAATGACTTAACTTTGAAACACCCCAGCAGAGATAAGGCAACCCAGTGAGGAAGCATATATTATGGTGGTTCAAAGCACTAACAATGGAGTCAGGCTTGCCTTCAGAACCTGCTCTGCCACTTACCAATATTGAAGAATCCTAGGTAAAATACCTGTTTAATATATAAAAGGAGCTAACATTACTATCTCTTAGGTTGTTATAAGGATTAAATTAGATTAGAGTGCTTAGCAGAGTGGCCAGCAAATAGCAAACACTCAATAAATCTTCACTCATTTCATTAATAATAACATACTTCTCAGTCTTCCAAATAGTGATTCAGGTTAGTAAAGAAGGAAATGCTTTTTAAGAGAAAATAGAAAGAAGCAATCTCTTTTGAGGGACTCCCACAGCATATTGATGTTTTTTTAATAAAAATTGCTGCTTGCTTGTGTGGTTCCACAAAAGGTGTCATGGTGAAAAAAAGCAAAAGCAGAAGAATGGAATTATTATCCACAACCAAAAAAAAATTTCCCTTGGGAGAACTTAATAAGATAGTAAAGAAAAGTCACAGAGAGTGAGTAAAGAGATGCAGAAGTATGAAAGTCACATCTGGGAGAGGCCTGTCACATTTAACAGTGACAAATACTAACTAAAGAGAGAGGAGTCTGAAGAAATAATAAACCTTCCGGCCATGACAGATGACAGTGTTATACCAGAAAACTTGTAAGACAACAAAGGAAGACATAACTGTAAATCACTCACATCAACACGATTCACAATAATTTTTGGAAGTATTTCACAAGCATGGCATATTCTTTTAGCAACTTAGTCCTAAGTATTTTTGAAATTCTTGATTTTCACATAACAGCAGGGAAAAGCAAAAACTATACAAGAATGCTAATATACTCCTCAAAGAACTGAGAACTATCATGTATATAACTTTGCTGCCTTCAACTTTCTGTCACCAGTTACTATGGACTAAATGAATATTGACATCTGTATTCCACTTACTGAAAAAATAGGAAAGGGTACAGAATTCAAATGTATAAAGAAATAAAAAATATCCAGTTTAGAACAATTGAATGTCAAAACAACTATTTTCCTTAATAAACTGAGGATGAGAAAGCATTCAAATTGGTTGCATGCTCACTAATTTGATAAATATGTGAGATTAACTAAATCATCCAGCTTCTCACTTGTTTTTTTGGGGGTCATAGTCTAACTATGCAATGGAAAAATGCAACCAAGTCAGAATACGAGAAGCGTAGTGGGTCCCATGTAGGTGGAACCGGACCTGTTGGATGCTAAGCTGAAGTGAAGAAGTAGCTTGGAATATTGAATCCAATAATCCTGATTTCTAATGTCAGATATTACATAAACTTTTGTGTCTTTGGAAGAGTCAACTTCTCTTTCAGGGCCAACACCTTCTGATATGCAAAGTTGAGAAGTCAAAGTAGATAATTCAGGTTTCCTCCAACCCTACCATTCCGTGATTTCAACTGTTCCTTTTGTTGCCTATGTTATTCCTTTTGCTGCATCTTTCATTACTACCATCATTTCTCTGCAAACATGAGGACAGAGAGAAAGATTTGGTTGGGAAAGGGACATGGGGTGTTTTTATGGTCTGAAAGTTTCTTTTCTTTCCTAATTCATATGCTGAAACTTAATCACAAGTGTGATGGTATTTGGAGGTGGTGCCTTTGGGAAGTGATTAGACCATGAATTCATAATGCTCATAAAGGGGACTAGTAACCTTATAGAAGAGGTCCCAGAGAGCTGCCTCCCCACTTCTACCACACGAGAACACAACTAGTAGGCATCATCTTTGAACCACAAAGCAGGCCCTCACTAGACACCAAATCTGCTGGAACCTTGATCTTCAACTTAGCCTCTAGAACTGTAAGAAATAAATGTCTGATGTTTATAAGCTACTCAGTTTATGGTAGTTTGTTATATAGCACACCAAATGGACTAAGACAGATGTTATAAAAAAATAACTCTGGATAAAGGATATATGCAAAGTAAAAGCCAATTTGTTGAATAATCACTGCCTTAGAAGTTGTGGTCACTCTTTTGTCATCTTAGAGGTGTTCAGCACTTAGATAAATAACTATTAATGCAGTTGCTTGAAAATGTAATAGATCAATAAATAATCATGTATCTGATGGTTTAATGGTAGCTATAACTAAGGTGATCAAAGTTCCCTAATTTGTAAATTGAAAACATTGGACAGGCTTCATGTATCCTCCAAGATTTATTTCTGCTGAAAGTTACATGTTTCTTTTGCAAAATCTCACACCATAAATTAATTACCTTTTCCACTGTCACTAAACTTTTATCTCACCCTTACAGCCTTTTTCTTGGCTGGAGTGGTTACTGAAATAATTTTATAAATTACTTATTACTTTTTTTTCTTAAATGAAGTAGAAGATGGAGGTATTTGCAGCATGGCTCTAAGTCACAAATGAATCAGCATTCTGTTATGATTCATCTTTATTTCTACCTGCTGGCTGAAAACTGTCACTTCTTTAGGCTTCTCTATGTTTTCTCAACAAACAAACTCTTGTTTTTCCTTTCAGGGCCACTTTTTTATTAAAAAAATACTTATTATTAATTTATGAAACAATCTACATGTCAAGGAGAAAACAATAAAGCTATACATTTTTATTTGTGCTACATCTACTGGCCCAATCCATGATGCGTGCTCACTTAGACTCATTACTTACAGCTGATGCAAGACTCATAGATTATAAAATTTATTTATTATACTTTCTTTACATTTTGCTGTCTGCTCACTAAACACCAAGCCCTGCACCATGCATTTTATTTTGCATTTTATTAACTTAATCCTCATAATAACTTTATGAGTTAGGTGTTATTATTAACCCATTTTACAGATGAGAAAACAGGCTTAAAAGGTTGACTAATTAGTTCAAGTTCACTCTTCACTGGTAACAAAGCCAAGACGTGACTTCAACTTCAACTCCAAAGCCTTCCTTAAATATACCCTTCAGCAAAATTAGGGATTACTACATGCCGTGAACCTTGCGAATCACTTTCAGGGTGCTGATATTGCAAATTTGCATTCACAGATATCAAAAAGTGCAGTTCACTGTTCTTCATGTTGGAAGAGATGATACAGATGTTGATAAATATGTGGCTGGACCTGAAAGCAACAATATGTGAAAAAGTGCTTTGCATACTACAAACCCAAAGGATAGTAGTGTCTATTAAGTAAATGCATAACAGTTTACTTATTCCCTCGATGAATTATGGACTATAATGTGGCTGAATTTTTCTATTAATCACAAATAATAAAAAAGTCTTAAAAAAATTTTTTTTCCTCCTAGTTTCTATTTGTTTTTTTGACTACCATCAAGATCATCCCACTGAAAAGCTATTTCCTCTTTGGCCTCATCACACTTGCCCAATTTTTAATACCTTTCATTTGAATTGTGGCTTTGAATAAAGTATCTACTGTATCATGTCATCTTAATCTTTGACCAAAAAAAAAAAAACCCACTATTATTAATGCTGTAACTTTAACACAGGTTTCTAATTTTGGTACCAGGTGGTAGCATTTTTTGGTTTAGAAAAATATTTTTTTTCTTTTGTAGAAAAGAATAAAAATTGTAAATGGTATTGAGTTAACATTTCTTAAAATATATAAAAAAGTCCCATTTTAACATTCCTCCTCTACCCTTTATTGCTAGGCTTAGAAAGCAAGGTGAAGAAGGGCATATTCAGGTCTTCACCTCCCTAGCATTTGAGTCCAATTAACAGGTGGATAAGAATTTATTTTTCTTAGTAGAGTTATATGTCTGGAATTTATTTAGTGGTTTTAAGTGAGACTAGAAAACAGGATTGCAAATAGGGTGGGAAAAATAAGCCAGAAAAACCAAGATAATTTCCAGTTGAATTATGACCTCAACTGGGTTCCAGAGAATGGAATTTTCATAATTCACAATCTTATTATTGGCTATTTCTGGAGACATGGGGCTAGGGCAATATCCTCTGTAGACTCCCTGTTCTATTTCCTGCCATGTTTGTCTGTACCCTGTATTCCTGCTTCACTAATTAATTGTGTTTTATATGCTAGCTTCCTAAATTGAATTAAGGTGGCTTCCATTATTAAGGAAAGAAATACTTGTACCATGACACTAGCCTAAGAATAATTAAGACAGTTAAGCAGAAATGTAAGTTTTCACCTTCCCAGCTGTCACTGAAAGCATGTTTACCCATGTAGTGAAAATAACTAAGAGTAAAAATTTAAACAAACTCTGGAGGAGCAATTACTAAAAGAAAACAGAGTCAGACCATAGAAAGTCTGATGCAAACAAGAGGAAACAGTGACAATACATAGTTGCTACTCCAAACCAACAGAGGAAAGAATTACGTTAAAAGAAAAAAGAAAGGATTCAAATAAGAGATAAGTTAACACAACTGGAAATGAATGCTCTCTATGAATAAGTCCTCCCTTAAAATGTTTCTGGATGCAATATTCATTCCTAGCACAGGAAGTAACCAAATATCACCCAAATGATCTGGAAGTTAATGCCACCTCCTAGTATAACTTTCAAGGAAACAATACACCCTCAGATTTATTCCGCCCAGAAAATCCACTTCAGAAAATGAGAGAGGGAGTAAAAGATAAATACGCACAAGCAGCTTCACTGCCTAGGTCTAACTGAGTCAGGGTGGATTACAGATAGAAAGAGCAAGAAGTGCCACTTTACACATTTTCTGTCTTTTCTGTCTGCTTGGTGCTGCTGCTAGTTAATGTTAGAGGATCAGGACTCCTGTTTGGAGCTGCTTCCTTGGACTTTGGTGGGTCCACACCTCACAAGCACATCTGGCAGGCACTGTTTGGCATTGGGCTTCATGGAGCAGCCCATCAAACCTGTCTGCAAATTCCACCAGGGGACAGGGTGGCTTTTCAAACTGTCAACTCCCTTGGCTTTGAGTTCTAACACTCCGTCTGCAACATCATTCTCTGCTAAGTGGAAGACATGCAGACAGCATGACATGTCCCAACACAGGTCTGGTGTCCCAGAACTGCTCTGATGGCATGTTATTTCCGTACAGTGAGAACACATGGGCCTTTGTGCAGTGTGCATCTGGAAAACTTCCCAGAGCATGCATCTGCCCTCTGATTTACACCTTGCAGAATAAGGCTGACCGGCGGGAAAGCGACCCAATCTATAAGCAGTGGGTGGGCTGTGTTCCCTCCCCCCACCCCTACCTCCTTCTTATTCTGAGAAACAATCGTGGGTGTTCCCATCTCCCCCAAAACTCCCTCCCCTGAAAAAGAAGAGGAAAAAGCTGCTTCCTGACTGAATAAAGCTGAAACACCTGTGTGCCAGAAATACACAGATGTAGACAGGCACAGAACTGGTGCAGTTCCATCTGCCCAGCGTGCTTCACTTGGTGGTTAGAGTGGTAACCAATTAGGGTGGGAAACCCACACCAGAAGAAAGATTCCTTTGGTCCTCATTATCCTCATTCCCTTACAATTCTTCTCACATTTCTCTCTCTCACTAATGCTTTACCCAAGGATGAATATACAAATGCCAAAAACAACCCTTGCTTAAAAAGCCCTGAAAGGCAGTCGTATTTCAGGTGGTATCTTCCCTTCATCATTATTCATCCTGCCTTTTTACTTTGGGCTAGAAGGACAAATGGAAAGAAAAACAATACAATACTCACTGCAAACTGAACCTTTGTCATAAAAGGTGTGTCTTTTATGTTACAGCTGTGAACTCCTGCTCATGTGAAATGTGTGCTGAGTTTCATTCATTCCAAAAATATTTATTAAATACTAACATGCTGGGTTTTGTGTTAAGTCCTGGAGGTGCGGCAGCTGGCAAAATGGCCTCACCAGAACTCACTGATGAATGCAGTAAAAAATACCTGCATCGTGTATTGCAAAAACAATGTAACATTTAATATCATTGCCATTTTTATTCTGCTGCTTTTATCTACAGCATTATTTATTTTTCTCTCATATAGAGCAATTTCCATGGAGAACATATTGAGTCTAAATTGCTCAGCACAGTGCCTAACATGGTGCAGGCAAAGAGTAGCTGGTCTGGGAGAATAAGATATTCAGAGTCGGATGCTTTCATAGCCGTTTAAGCTGTAGGTATTACCCAAATGAACTTTCCATACAGCTTTGGAAAATGGACTGGAGTATGGAAGTATCTGGGTGTGGGGAAGAGACAGCAGCTATTCCTCAGGATCTCAAATAGATCAATTTTTGGACAATAATCATCTGTTGGGTTTTTTTCAATCATTTTAATTTTGAGATAATATTAGGCTTATAGAGTGTTGCTAGATAGTACAGAGAGATCCTGTAGGTCTTTCACTCCGCTTCTCCTAATATTAACATCATATATAACCACGGTACATTGATCCAAACTAAGAAATTGACATTGGAACAATACTATTAACCAAATGACACACTGTATTAAGATTTCGGTAGTTTTTCCACTAATGTTCTGTTTCCATCCTAAGATCTAATCTAGGATGTCACATGGAATTTAGGTTTGCTTGGTTTTAATTGAGCTATTTCTCTACTCTCGATGTCCTATTGATATGGTATCACCATTTCTTGAAAGAAGTTCTCACCTTTGAATCTGTAAAATGCTAGAAAGGAGATAGAAAACAAGGTAAAGTGGGAAACAATGGGAAAAACTTCTTTTATTTTGGAATTTTTAATCTATCTGCAGGGAGAACAGCATGACTTAGGAACATGGTTTTTCTGACCCTCCCTATCTTTTTAGCCCTGGGAAAATAAAAGGTCAAGTACTCTCTTTTGATGATAACCTTGTAAATCTCAGGGGCTCAATAGCCATTTAGTCTGATGCAGCCCTGGATTGCTATTTCCATTTCACAGATGGGGTAAATGAAGCCCTGCCCTGCTGAATGATTGTTTAGAATCACAGAGCCCTGACTAACCTATAATAAAACTAAGACTAAGACTTACAAGGGGAATGGGAGAATGGAGCTCAGTCCTGAAGTCTCTCTCAGTGTTTAACCCTTATTATAAGAAATGCCATTTATTTGTCAAGATATAAGAACAATGTTTTTACAAGGAAAAGTTCAGAGCAATAACTGAAAATAAAGTCCCTTAGTACATCTGGGGGAATGGGGAAGCGTTCCATACTTCTCTAGTAATTAACTCTGGCTAGTGCTGAGCTAAACTCTAAGTTTCAATTGGTTTAAGCTGCAAACACCAAGCACCAAAGGAATGCTGGGCTTTCATAGGTGCAATGTTTTCAAGCCAGTGACTTTATACTATGGAGGCATATTCTGAAAAGGCTGGCAGCATTTTAGACCCAGGAACCTGAGCTACAGACATCAAAGTGATTCACTTCTTAATTCTGGACATTTGTAAAGTCCACCAGAAGCAAACGTGCTGGAACTTCAACAGCAAGTATTACACTGACTGTAAAAATCATCCATCTTAGTCAAAATTACAAACAGGTCTCCTTGTCTCCCTCCTACCCACTCCATCCATCCCTTTCCCTCACGGTAAAAGAATCAACATGAAGCAAAATGTGTTCATTCCTCTGTACCAGTAACGATGCTGTCAGGGAGGGGGACTACTCCCTGGATCAAAGAGGCGTCTCTCGCAGGGCAGTGTGTGGTGAAGGAACATGACTCCACAGCCCCTCTCGTTCCCTTTCCTTCTCTCTTGCTTTTTCTTTCTTTCAACATTAGGCATTCTTTTATAGTTTCAAATTAACATTAAAGTACAATAACAGTGATTCATGGCTGTGATAAACAACAAAAAAAATAGGGATACCTCCACAATAAAACTCTGTAAAATGCACAAACTGACACATTTTAAATGACTCTTTAGTAACAGAGGGGAGAAAAAAAGCATATGAGGTAAATCCTTCACTGAGTAACTCACCAGGGAGACTGGTAAAAATAAATTGCACAGCTCTAATTTTCCTAGCAGCTTCCATGCTATTCTTTGAAACTGAGTACGAACCCCTTGGCCTAATCCCAAGAGCCGATCTATAGTAAATAGTGCACACTTAATGCCTAAGTTCCTTTTTAGCACCATTCAGACAGTGACTTCAGCCGCAGAGCTTAGTCATAGCAGACATTTTTGTGGTGAAAGCATTAAACCCACATGCAGCTCTCTTTCTGTGGCCACTGGGGGTCATGCTCCCTTCCCATTAGCTGAATAAATCATAAAGTCGGCTCAGACCACCCAAGGAGTGCGACCAGCAAGCCACAGGCGATGCCTACAGCCGGTTATTTCTTTTCAGAATCTACAGGGGGAAAAAAGCAGAAAAAGAAAAACAAGAAAAAAAAAATACACTGCAAAACAGACTGGCTGTAGGAAATCATTTGAGTTTTAAAAAGTGTGATCTCTTTGAGAGTAACCCAGTGTTTTCTTGTTTACTTATTTATTTTTTAGTTAAAATCAGGGAGCCTGATTTAAGAAGAAAAGTAGCCATTTAAGAAATAAAGTCACATGCATGCCTTTTGTCATATGCTGGAGTTTGCTGACCAAAAAAAAAAAAAAACAAAAAAAACACAAAATCTTCTCTGTGGATTTTAAATTAAGGCAGGCCACCCTGTGTGGCCAGGCTCTTCAGGTGGTTCCGATAAGACACAATGCAGACGCAACTGGGGGGCCGTGCATCCGGCTAGCTTACGTAGCCAAACGGGATTTAACGAGGAAGCAAACGTGTTGTCTAATGTTCCCTGTGTCAAATGATTCACTCTGCCCAGGAGAGGGATGGGGTCCTGGAGGAAGATCTGCAAGTCATGTTCCCATCAATCAGTAAATAAGATAAGAAATAGGAATTTTAAACACAACTATTAGCAGGCAACGGCTATCACATCCAGGAACTGCAGCTCATTATGTTAAACAGTCTCTTCGGGGAGTGTGGTGTGGGGGGGAGAGGAGCAGGAGGGGGCAGATTGGCGAGAAGGAAGAATTTTTTTTTACATGCATTTTTAAAAACTGTGCTGTATTTTAAATAAGTATGTAGATGTGCTGTAATTTTAAATAACTGTAGAAGTCTAACAGGCAACTAAAATTGTGACACCCCTCACAACCCCATAACTATTACCCTACCTCCAAGTAAAGTCTAGCCAGAAGGAAAGTATATTTGAGGTGGGTTCCAGTGATTTCCTCAGGACTCTGGGACAGGTAGCCGTTAGGATCTTGAAGGAATTTGAAGCTGAATAGTCATCACTTTTGTGTCCATGAACAGTGTCCCTAGTGTCTATTTGACAAACTTCAGTATGTGATCTTGTGAGCTGGTTATTTAGGAAGTACTCAAATTAGCAGCCTATATTCACTGTTTGTTTAACATCAGAACAATGCAGGCAATTTCTTTACCAGTGTCTACACAAAGCTCTGCCTAAAATCTTTAAAGCCCTCATCTGCAGTGACCCCCTGGCTGGTCAAGAAAGGACAGCCCCTCGGTCTACACTGGGGAATATTACATGGTGATTTTGTGACTCGCCCACCAGGGAGGAGGGCAGGTTCACTTATATCAGTTACATTTGTGACTTAATATGGTGAGTTGTAAGGTCGCCCTCAATCAAAGCCATCTTGTATCGAAGCAATTTTAACTGTCAACAGCCTATGTCTTAAAAATCTCACAGGAAGACAAGTGAATCCGCCTATTGATAACCTACAGCCCATTATGAATTTGCTAATTAAAATTTCCTTTTGCTAGATTACATAACTTTAACTGCATAATAAAAAGCTGCTTCCAAGGTAAACCAAAAGCATTGCAAACAAAACCCCTCAACCACAAGGTTTCACTCATCCTTGTGATGACTTTCATTTCTGTTTTATTCATGAATATATTTTCCACATCATCGAGAGCATAAAGCATTCTTAAGTAGATTCTTTGAACCATCCTTCCTGAGTCAGAGTGCTTGAAAGAATTAGATCAACTGCTGCATCGTGTCTAGCTGCTTATCTGTGATCCACCCAACTTCTGGAAATAGGGACATGACCCTATGGACACAACACAGATAAAATGGCCTCTGCCTGCATCTGTGGGGTCTGCGTTGCAGAAGAAAGTAAACAATTCCAAAGAAAATAGTCCAGAAGCAAAAGAAACTCTACCAAAAACAGATGAGATTTAAGAAATAAATGACTTTCATTATTAATAAGCATCAGTTGCTTGTGAGGTTAGCTCTTAGGCTGTGTAATTTGCAACTTTCCTTTGGTCAGCCTCTGCCAGAATTGATTTTCTTTAGTGTTGTTGAAAATGTGTGTGCACATACTAAGGAACATGAGTATAAACTATACCATTTGGATGCACATAGATTGAGAATTTTTACTCTCATAGGCAATAAGGTAAAAAAAAATCAAATGTTGGAACTTTGAGTCACGAAGATTAAGATAGTAGTATTGAAAAGGATTACTTCATAAACAACACTGTTTTAAAAACGACTTACCTCCAGCTCAACCTGACTACATTTCCCAAGATAGGATGAGGGGAGCATTACTGTCTCTCTGTTCTCCTCTTAGGTTCCACTCTCTTCAGTGGTCTCTGCCCAGGTGTTTCCTTCTGTTTTTCCTTTGCCCTCTTGCTGAAGTTTATCTTTCCTCTCTCAGCAGGGTTGAACTCTGTCTTGAGATAAGCAGCCACTCTAATACTAGTTACAGACGACATGAAGACTCTAGGTTCACCACAAAATCATTCTTTCCTAGACTAAAACCTACAATTAATGAGCATTACACATTCTTTTTTTTTGAGATGGAGTCTCACTCTGTTGCCCAGGCTAGAGTTCAGTGGCATGATCTTGGCTCACTGCAACCTCTGCCTCCCAGGTTTGGGGTTCAAACGGTTCTCCTGCCTCAGCCTCTGGAGTAGGTGGGATTACAGGTGCATACCACCACGCCTGGCTAATTTTTGCATTTTTAGTAGAGACGGGATTTCACCATGTGGTCCAGGCTGGTCTAGAACTCCTGACCTCAAGTGATCCACCCCTCTCGGCCTCCCAAAGTACTGGGATTTCATGTATGAACCATGGCGCCTTGCTAGCCATTCTTTCTGAATTTGAATTACTATCCCTCATCCGATCACTTCCCAAAGCATTTATCAGGTAACTGTTTTTGGTCCACACATAATTTCTCCTTATATTGAGAACCTGCTAGGTGCCTGGTACTGTCAGAGGTAGCAGGCATAATATTTAGGAAAAAACAAAAAAACAAAAAAACCGCAGTGACCTTTGAAGTTTTGAATCACAGTTCAACACTTACCAGCTGTGTAACCTTGGATGAGATTCTTAACCTTTTAATGACTCAGTTGTCTTATCTTTAAATGAGTAATAATAATGGCACCTCAATACATATTAGCTATTACTATGTACTAGAGGCAGAAGGATGACAAAGACTGAGGACATGTTCCTTGCTTTTGTGAGGCTTATTGTCTTGTGAGGAAGCTAGCACATAATGAAATATTATCTACCTGGTGTGCTAAATTCCAGGGCTGTTGGTGGCTTATACGATGGTATGCAGCAGTCCCAGTAGAGGCTGTGATAACACAGCAGATAGGAAGCTATCCAAACTGGAGCATTCCTGTAAGTGAAACAAAATTTTTGCTTTACTGCAGGTTCAGAACATAAATACATGATATTTAAGCTGCTTCACTGAACTTAGAAAATTCTTACAAGTCCCTTAATTATGAACAGCTCCCATGTGAGTGATTAGTGTGCCTTTCTTTCCTCTTTTCTCTTTCCTTCTCAGCGCTATAGAGCCATGGCTTCTTAGTATCTTCACATCTTCTAACTACATTTCTGATTCTCCCTGGCTTCTATTTGGGGCCTGGACACTCAAGGTTGGGAAGCAAACAGCCAAGTCCAGTAGGCAGCATCTCAGCAGACTTCTCATCTTCTCATGACTTCCACATTCTTCCCCAGTTGCTCCTCATCCCAGCCCTGCAGCCTGTAAACAAACTCCAGGAGACCCCCTACATAGCATGCCTGGCGACTGCTCTAAGATGATCATTAGCATCTAAACATTTCCTCCTTCCTGGACCTGGGAATCTTCTTTGTTTTTTTCTTATTTCTTTCTATAAAACCTCAAAAACATGTATAGAATATGGAATAAACCGTCACCTTGTGTTCTGTTTCAGAATGACCTGGAGAGGAAGGGAAGCCCTACTTTGAGAAGTAGGTGATGTCCATGGATGGGGCAGAAGATGAATCATATGAACCCTACCTCTGAGGAGGCTATGATCCATAAGGCAAGAAACACATACAAACATATCCCATGACAATGTGATGCAAGATACAAAGCATTTATATACATGATACAGAAACAAAATAGAGGCTGTTAGGCAGCCTACAGATTCAGAAAAATGAAGGGATAAATGAAGGAACGAGATGTGAGAAAATGTTCACAAGTAACAGGGGAGAAATGGGTGGTAAGTAGGGAAAATGGCCCTAAACCCATGAATAGAGGAAAGGAGGTAGTTGTGGAAGTGAGGCTATAGATGTGTGTTTAGGTAGCGGAAGGTGTGTCATTGAGTAGATTCTACTCAATGGCCTTGATTGTGTTGGAAACAAAACCATCTGTGGATTGTGGGAGAGGGAATAGAGAATTACAAAGGTTTGGAATATTAACTGAGAGGAATTAGGGAGCTGACCAAATAGGAGCAGAGAAACATATAAGTGGTATAAAAACTCTGAATGAGTTGGGAAGACAAGAGATTGAAATGATGGTAATCATCGTGGCTGTGTAATTTCCCTCAATAGCACTGAAGTACAAAGGAAAAAAGAGTAGAAAAGGAAGAGTTGAATTCGATCCAGATTTGTGGTTCAAAGATGTCATAGATATTGGTGCAAGAGCAATTTATATGATTGACTAGGAGTTTTAGACCAGTCAAACATTCTTTATTGCTGTTAGGATAAAGTTCAACACCCTTAAACACTGGTGGCCCTGTAGCCCATGTGATTTAACCTGCTTCAGCTCTACCAGTCTTCTTTCTCTCCTGTGCCCCAGACTGACTTGGGTATTTTCACTTCATCTGCTCTCCTTGGAAGTGCAAATACCTCATGCCTCAGAACTTTTGAATATGCTTGTCCTTCTGTGAGAATACCCTTCTTTACACTCTGCTTGGCTGGCTCGTCATTATTTAGCTTCTACATAAATTTGGAAACTACCTCAGAGACAAACTTCTCAGAGAAAGATTCTTAGGCCCCTGGCGTGGTAAGCTCCCCCTGCACCTACACTCCATTTTCTAATATTCATCACACTTGTAATTACTTGCCCACTACCTTTCTCCCTGAGATAGTCCAGGTTCTTTGAGCATGTTTCTCATTTTTACTGCTACATCTTGTGTCTTTCACATACTCTGCTCACAGTAGATGCTCAATGAACATTTGCTGAGAGAATGAGTAAGTTGATCATCCTGAAAGGCACTGGAAGGATATAAAGCAGGAAATCAGGGCATGAGTCTGGGCAGATGCATATGCTACAGATTTAGATTTCAGAGTTGGGGAAGCTTTTCACAATGGCATCAGTCAAGATGTGCCAAGAGGAGAGGATTGCTCACGCTGAGTGGGGGTCTTCAGAGTTGTGAGTTTTGAAGAACCGCAGGGCTGCTGTTTTAGATGATTTATTTTTTCAAGTGATGATGGAAAACACTCAAGTTATTGGTACAGCTGAGGTTGGAAAGTAGCATAAAAACTTAGGGTCAAATGTCTTTACTTAACAATGGAGAATGGCCAGGCATGGTGACTCATCTGTAATGCCAGTACTTTGGGAGGCCAAAGCGGGTGAATCACTTGAGTCCAAGAGTTTGAGACCAGGGTGGGCAACATGGTGAAACCCTGTCTCTACAAAAAATACAAAAATTAGCCAGGCGAGGTGATGCTACCTGTGGTCCCAGCTACTCAGATGGGGGCTGAGGTGGGAGGATCACTGGAGCCCTGGAAGGCAGAGGGTGCAGTGAGCCGAGATTGCACCACTGCATTCCAGCCTGGAGATAGAGTGAGACTCTGCCTCAAAAAAAAAAAAAAAAAAAAAAAAAAAGAGAGAGAGAGAATGATGAAAAAATCAGTAGATAACATACCCAAGAAGAAGTGGGTGGGAAAGCTAGGAGGTGACTTGCCATCATCGGGTGTCAGGTCTTAAGATTTTCAGCTCACTGGAGCAGGGCCAGACTGACTGCTAGTCAGCATACCATCACTGAGATAGAGCTAAACATTTGTTGAAAGCACAGTGCATATAATTTAGAAACTTTTCAACAACAAGGTCTTAAAGTGGCATTTTCCAATTAATGAATGGTCAATCACATAATTAAACTAGTAGGAAATCTGTATTTCCAAAGCATTCTCATTTATGTTTCATTTAGCACTTAATACTATTTATCAAATTTTATATTTAACTTAGCATCTGTCTCTCAGTAGTGGTAAGCTTTATGAAAGAGAAATTTTGATCTGTTTTGTCAACAACTATATCCTCCATGCCTAAAAATGCCTTGCACATAGTGAATACTTAGTAAACATCTGTTGAATGAAGGAATTTCATTTAATTAGGGGTTTGTTTTCTTTAGTTGTCAGAGGAATTCAAGTAGATTTCATAAATAAGATGTATCTCAATTTTTAAATCATCTGTAAAGCTATTTTAGAAATATTCTGTGCCTATGGAAGATGTGGGGTTTTGTTGTTTTTAAAATAAAAGACAGAAAGCAAACCTTTCTGAGATGTGATTATCAAATCCCAAGCTCTACAATATCTACGTGTGATACTGGACAAATCTCTGTAATATATCTTGGTTATAAATTGTAAGCATAATGAGAGGTACTTCTATCCTTCTCATCAACACACAAGTTTAATATCCCCATATGAAATTGAAAGCTAACTCTTTATAAATCACTGCTGTAAGGTGTTGACTTCTTCAATGGCACTTTCAGTAATTTCCTTAGAATTCAAGCTTAATTTAAAAAAATCCACGTTATGTTGCTAAATACCAAGTTTCTTATTTTCATGTGAGATTTTTTTCGCTATTATTTCTTAGTAGAGATTGGTAAAAATATATTTTAAGTTACAAAAACAAACCCTTCATTTATTTATGAGTTAAGTAATACATACTTTCAAAACCAATGATTGTCACAAGCAGTGCTCTAGAGTCAAATAGATTTTCAATAACAATTAAAGTATTGCATACAAAATTATATGTTTGTGGTACTACCTAGAAACATGGACTGTCTTTCTATTATGTCAATGTGGAGCAGTGATGAAGGCAAAGAAGCTTCTACTGACACTCTGATGTGTTCTCCTCCTTGACAGGGCAGCACCCAGGTGAGAGGGCAAGGCCACAGCAAGGGGACCTACTGTACAAAAGGCCTTCTGATTTGGGGCCATTGGGAAAAAAATGGCATGATAGATCTTGGATGGTGTTTATCTAGAACTGCCAGATTGAGCAAACAAAAATACAGAACAACCAGCTAAGTTAGAGTTTCAGATAAATGATGAATAATTTTTTTGTGTGTCCCACATACTGCAAGGGACATGCTTATGTTAAGAAAATTTACTATTTATCTGAAGTTTAAATTTAACTGGCTGTCTCTTATCTAAGCTGGCAGTCCTAAATACATTCTAGTTTTCTTGCTATAGCTTTGAGCATTAGGACTCCCACAGGATGTGGACAATGAACTATGTGGGTTCCTTGGATGGAGCTCTTTGCCTGTGTCATAAAAGGTGAAAGGGAATAGATCCTTTAAGAGTAGGTGGGCATATGTGTATAGTAAGTCTCACTACTAGACCTTTGCTTTTGATTTAGTCAATTAAATGAAAGTTAAAATGAAGCTTTGACAGTGCAAACACAGAAGGCTTCAAAGATACGATAGTTAATGATGCAAAGCACCATTAAGGAGCCAGCAAGTTGATTCTGAGGAGTCAGCTACCTCTCTCCTCTGCCCACTGACTTCTCATGCCTATGTATTAAAGGAAGTGGGGCAAGATTTGAGAGACTCAACTTGTAAGCATATCTCTAACAGTTTACTTTTAATAACATTGTTTGCACTGTGGAAACGAATTCAAAAAGAAATCATCATCAGTGGCAGTTTTAATGCTATTAAATGCCACCAGATAACTAAACTATGTAAGAAGCTTTGCTTTGAAAGCTCACCAACTGTGAGTTTCATTTGTAAACCTGGGGGAAAAAACCCCAAAATTGTAGGAAATTGATCAGTGAATAATTGAGGATCAATTATTTTGCACAGGAATTCTTGTAAAAATACTAGCTCTGATTCTGTTTTCTTTGCAGATTCAGAGCAAACTTTGAGTAAAAAACTACAGATGTATATTGCTGATTTTTATATTTTTAATATCAAATATCTTCAGTAATGTTGAGAATGGAAAATATGGGCCCTTCTCCCAGCCTTGCCTATTAACTAGTTATATATTATTTCACAAGGCATTTAATATTGCTGGGTTTTACATTCCCATCTTTAAAATGCAAATAATAGCATCTGTTATGCCATTCTCATAGAGTTACTATGAGCTAACTTGTAATAATAAAGTCAAATGCCTTGAAAAACACCATGAAATGCATCAAAATTCGCTCCTGCTAGTTAATGTTCACTAATGGCACAAGTGATTTTGATGAATTACCAAAGAGCCTGAATCAACTCTTGTAGTAGGTCCAAGTGTTAGAGCAGAAAAAAAAATATTGGCAAAAATACCACTTTGGAAAAAAGCTTTGGTTTTGAGAGTGATGCTTGATAGAATGTGCATAGCTGTTCCTTAGGTGTTCTGTAAGGTACCAAAGAAGTTTAAGACATGGTCTCTGTCCATATGAAGGTTACAGTTCATTTGGAGGAAAAAAGAAAAGGTAGGCTTGATGCTAAACAAAAATGCAGTACAGTTTGATTTGGTGTCCAATGCATGGTGATGACAGTAGATTTCTTTTAGAAATCACAGCAGAACATGATTAAAGTAGGGAAACTATTTCATAGAGTTAGTCTTCAGGATGGTTAGAGAGGGGTTTGAACAAGTGAAAAGAAAAAAGGTCATTCTATCCAGCGACATAATGTTGGAAAAGTTTTGACCAGGCTGTGTGTGTGGCCTATTGATAACAGGAAGGAGACTAGTCTGACTGGATCAAGAATTTATTCTGGGAACAGTGCATAAAAGAATGGCATAAAAATAAAATTATACTGCACAAAATATAAGTCTAAATAGATAGGTTTATTCAAGTATGTCAAGTCTGGGATATCAGGCTGAAGAGTTTGATATCTTGATTTATGAACAAATTATATTTATATATAATTTTTATATTATATTATATATTAATATATAATATATATACACAGATATCATGTATATATATACACAATATATGCATCCTCTATTTTAATATAATATACATGTACATAACATATGCATTCTCTATATTATCTCAAAATATCCTCTATTTTGAAGCTAGAACAGCCGACATATACTCAAAATATGACTTTAAAAGACTGCTACTTTAAGAGAGGCCCCCCTGAAGGCTAACTTGTGTTTTGAAACTGTAACCACCATCAGCAAAAGCTATTACAGCTAATGGCTCTTTCATTCAATTTTTCAGGGTTCATGGATTCTGCAGTAATAATTTTTCTCATTGCTGTGTTCCCTATTATTGGTTTATTTACTGCCTAATTTGAAATTCTCTTGCAGAATATTTTGGTTTCTTCCCCTTCTAAGCTGTCTCAGTGTGGTTTACTGTACAGACAATGGCCACTGTGGTTTCTGCTGTCATCCCTTCTCCACATACGTCTCACCCAGGGAACCATCTCCATTTTAATGCTGTTAGATTGGCTGCATTATAGACTTTTAAAATTCACTCCTACTAGTTAATGTTAACTAATGGCAAAAGTGATTTTGAAGAATTAGCTAAAGACTCTGAATCAATTCATTTAGCAGGTTTGCATGCTAAAGATTGGCATGAATACTGCTTTGTTTTTGAGAGTAATGCTTTTTTTTTTTTTTTTTTTTTTTTTGAGACGGAGTCTCGCTCTGTCGCCCAGGCTGGAGTGCAGTGGCGCGATCTCGGCTCACTGCAAGCTCCGCCTCCCGGGTTTACGCCATTCTCCTGCCTCAGCCTCCTGAGTAGCTGGGACTACAGGCGCCCGCCACCGCGCCCGGCTAATTTTTTGTATTTTTAGTAGAGACGGGGTTTCACCGTGGTCTCGATCTCCTGACCTTGTGATCCGCCCGCCTCGGCCTCCCAAAGTGCTGGGATTACAGGCGTGAGCCACCGCGCCCGGCCGTAGAGAGTAATGCTTGATAGAATGGTGTTTCATTCTATCCATCAGCCTGCTGAAAGAAGACATGGATGTAATTTTATGTGTCATGGTCAATCAACACACTGTTAGATACTGTGCTGCCAAAGAAAATCAAGGGAAAAAAAAATCGGTGATGATTTTTAGCCATGTTGCCAATGAAAATCTTACATTGACTGAGTCTAACTTTCTTTGTTGAGTCTCTGAACATGGCTGTGGAATATGGTCTTAATAAAAATTGACCTATTACACAATTCTCTGTTTTAGTCCATTGGTAATGAGAAATGAATTGGTTGTGATGATGTCAATGGTGACACAACTGAGCAAACCTTCATTAAAAACTTGGAGATTTTCATGAATACCAGTTGAGAAGCCAAGCTTTTTAAAAAATTGCCAAGGCCCATGTTCTCAAATGCTTCTTGAACATGGAAATTAGTTCTGGCATTTTCTAGACTTCTGTGCCCATCAAGATTTGTTCACCCTGCATTACCAAGGTCAAGTCTCCATTGTGAGTTTAGAAGTTGCGTGACAGTTTCTGATCATAATACTACCAAGTAGGAACAAAGAGGATGCCATTAGAAATCATGTGTCATTGTCTCATTTTCACTTATCATGGAAAAGCTTAGTCAGACATTTAAGGAACTCTTCCACAAATGTCCTAATATATATAAGGCTTTTAGAGCTAAACACATACTAAAGGCAATAGGAATATTTGTTGTCATAATTATTATTATCATTTATCATGAAATGTCTTAGCATTACTTGAGTAAATCTTCCCCAGTTTCTATAGCAGAAACTGCTATATTAGATATTGGGTCTCTAATATCTATTCTACTCCTGTTAAAGCAATATAACTCAATATTGATGCTGTCTAGCCTCCTTCATAGGTAGGGGAAGACAAGGACATATAAGAGGAAGTTGATGAGCGGAGCTTCCAGGAAAGTTCTTTAATAGTTCCAACAGCTCTTTTGCTCCTCTGTAGTTCTTGTCTAGAATGTGGATGTGATGACAGTAGCTACAGAAACAACCTTACAAATTGGAGATGACCTTGAGGAGGGTACTCAAGAAGAGGAATATGGAGTGCTAATGATATGGGGGAGCCTGGGAAGCTTCTCTGAACTTCCTGCCCTCCTTCCCCCCTCACCTCCCCCTACTGACTTATTTGACATGAGAGAAAAACAAACTCCTATATTATTTTAGTCACCCTTAATTTGCATACCAATTGCTATGGACCTGTGATAATTCCCGAAGGAATCTGTATCCCCAGTCTTTTTGCCTACTGGCATGTTTTAGAGTGATCGTTTCCCTTAAAAGTTTTTGGCCTTGCTTAAGGAGATCAGCTACACAAAAGTCAGAACCTGAGTTTATGCCATTTTGCTTCTTTCCTATTTAACAGAGCACTATATAACTACAAGGCTTTTAATAAGGTATTTCTGATGCTGTTAACACCATTTGGGGCTTTAAAGATTGAAGTTTCCTAATCAGAAACTGGTTGTCTGTCTATCTATCTATCTATCTATCTATCTATCTATCTATCTATCTATCTATAATCTATGTATCTATGTATCTATAAATATGCATGTATGTTATATATGCAATATATATCATAAACATGTATATACACACATGTGTACATACACAGGCTCTTTTCTCATGTCTCTAACATTTTAGCTTAATTCTCAACTGTTTTGCTTTAACGTGCTGCTTAGTAAACAGAAAACATAGCCTTGGAAACAGATATAAAAGAAAAACTAATTAGGAAAGAGAATATCAGATTGCCAAGCTTATTTTAAGAGCTTACTTATTGTGAATGGCTAAACTCATCCATTTCCTCTGAACTTAAATCTATTTCTAAACATGAAAAAGACTGGTCATTTTCCACATGCTCTGAAAATAATCTTTGTTCAATTGATATAACTAACAACAGTAGTCAGAGGGACACATAGATCCAGATTTTTGCTGACCACTGTATGGAAGACTCGTCTGATCGATCACGCCAATCCATTTTCTTCAACTTACTAATTAATGGTTTTCTCATGAAAACATGATGATACCCTACTTATTGGAAGAGTTGTGAATACCAGTAAGATAATTTTAATAATATATTATAATATGCATTAGAGTTTATTTAAAATTGTATTTTAATTTTTACCAACAAATACATTTACTTTAATAATGTTTCAGTTTTTTTTAATTTGATTTTGAGTAGGCCCAGAAATAAATACACTTTTCTCATAGAACACCTTTTCCTCAGCAGGTTTGCCAAAGAAGAAAAACAACAAGAATAAAGACAGATACACATTGAAATGTCAATTTTTTTCAGAAAATAGTAAGAAAGGGCGAATTTATAGAGACAGAAAGTAGAACTGTTGCTGTTTAGGGCAGGGAGCAATGGGAGGATAGGGTTGGGGGTGGTAAAGGGATGGCATTTTGGTGGGGAGTGATAAGAATAGTCTAAAGTTGATTATGGTGATAGTGGTACAACCCTGTGAATACAGTAAAAACCATTGAACTGTACACTTTAAAAGAATGAACTTTATAGTATGTAAATTACATCTCAATAAAGCTGTTACAAAAAAAGGGGAAACAAAGTCACTTTTTATGGCTAAGGTCTTGCTTGAAGAATAGGTTTTAAATACAGAATTGCAGAATTAGGCACAGGTACGACTCAACAATCAAAGGCTACCATAATGGAGGTCATCCCACATGGAGACCTGGCCATGTAAGCATAGTCATGGAAAAGCAGGTGGAAGCTATGTTTTCTGCAAGAAATTGGCTCCTAGGTAAAGAGAAGGGAGAAGGGGGATCCATTTCTACAAGTCCAAATTTTTCCCCCAGCTCATTAATCTGATTAGTCTTTCCAACTTTCCTGATGGTCAGGGAGTGCGGGCCTGGGGACAAGAGAGTGGAAATGCAGGGAAGAATCTCATCTCATGGCAACCAGTGAAGTAGGAAACAAACACTCCCTCCATTCCAACCTCATACACAACTCCCTTCCTTATTTCTAAATTATCATTTTCATTTTTACATGCCTGGTGAAAGTGTTTTCCATCTAAAATTTCTACTGATTTCAGGTCTCTTATTAATAATAATATTATTATTATTATCTCAAAATAATGCTTGCTCAACCATCTTAAAATTCTTTCTTAACAAGTAATAACTGAAGATAACCTAAAAACTTTTCCTAAAAAGGTGTGAGTCATTTCAGAAGAAACAGGGAGCAGATTCAGCAAGAGGCTTGACTGAATCAACAAGGAGGAAATCCAAGTGCTCTGAACATCAACCACATTGAGAGACAAAAATTGATGTCATTGGTATACTACTGCTAGAGGAAAACACAGGGAAAGTCATTTTTGCTGGATCAAAGTCATCTTGCTAAATCAGAGGGCTTCCCCTAGATGTTTCTAGGGCTACCCTAGAAACATAAGACTAGGAGAGCAGGGTTGGAGCTACAGACCAAGCTGACCTCATTGGTTAGGCAATAAATATTTTAATATTGGATTAAAGTTCAAGTGTTGTCCAAATTCAGTACAAAAGTACCTGTTGTATTTCTTGAATTATTAGATAAGTATACATGCACTTATATTTAAACTTGTTATCATAAATACATTGACTTGGCCATTCTTGTGTTAAGTTTAGCTTTGAGAAGCAAGCAACTCATACATTTCTATTGCTTAAAAACAAAAAATCCAGCCATCCTGTTTTATCTAAAGGAGCTATGAAGAGGATCTTAATTATATAGGCTTTTGGATTAAATCTGCCTAACTCCATGCTTTCAACACTTTTGTTAATTCAATCACAGAGATTTCTAATGGTTTTTGATGTTATCTGGACTGCTATTCCTCAACTACAACTCTCCATTTAAAATCACTCTCCTAAGAGTGATGTACATTTTGGGCATCTGAGTATATTTGTAGAACTAGTAGTTGTGGTAACAAGACTAAGTTTACATGTCTGTCCACATCAGCACCATGTACTCAAGATGGATTTCAGCTGCCAAAAAGGTCACTCTAAACTGCTTGCACAAACCTGTCTTTATGCCCCTGTTTATTATGCTCCCATGTAGTAGATGTCTTAGGCACTGAAACAGTACAGCCATATATCAACAGCTCTCTGGTGGTTCCGAATGTTCTAAACAAGAGCAAGGGTGCACTGAACCTCCCATGTAAACTTTATACAACAGATTCAGCAGAACTGTAATTATTTACAAAATGATGGCATGAGAAATCTCTGGATTTATATCTTACGTTAAAGTAACTTAGATGGTGTCCACATAATTCTTGAATTCGTGGTAGGTTAGCAATTTATTTTGTTTTATTTTGGTTGCACTTGATACAACTCTAAGGCTATTTTCATTAAAATTTGAAAAAGAAAACAACTAGGATTGAACAGGTTTCTGAAATGTACATGCTGATTAAGTCTGGTGCATGCATGATCCCATAGAAACTGAAAATATTCTCATATTGGCACAAAGTATTGTGCATTGGGTATATACTGTGAAATCCATCTTTTTTCACTTTGATGACAAAATGAAATAATTATGAAAAAATATAGCAGTTTAGAGAAGTATCTGAAGACCCTGGGCCAACTAAATCAGGTGGAATTTAGAACTTCATGTCCCTTCTTTCAGCTTGTTCCCTGTCCAAAGTAGTGAAATCTAAGCACAAAGCTCCCTTTGAGGTCAAGGGGACTCCCTGTTTGTATTGGCATCACAGAGTAGGCATGAAAAAAAGGAAGAAAACCTCTGAGAACATGGAAAAATCCGGTTTCAATGAAGATTGCAGCCCCAAAGTTAAAGTGATACAATGACATCAAAATATCATATGTACTTATAGTTGAATATATACCAATTTGTAAACTATTCGGTAAAACTATTAAAAGTTATGGCAAAAACCACAATTACTTTTGCACTAACATAATATATCACTTAGAAACTCATAAAAATTATACCTTGTCTCTTATTCAATAGTCATACCCCACTTTAAGTTCCCTTCAAAAACAGAGACCTAGCAACCTTGAGGCCTTGAATAAGGAAAAAGAAAAAAAAAAAAAACTACCTCTACTCTAGCATATTTACAAAATCAACATGTTAATTATTTTTTTCCTTTTTTCTTTTGCTCCTAAGAAGTTAAAATTTTTGCCCTCCCTTTCCCTCCCAAAAAGGATAATTTAATCACCAGAATCCTTTGCTCACATACCAAAATTACTTAGGGTATATTCTATGGAGACATTTCAGTGGGTGTTCAGCCATAAGAGCATGAATAATCTGCTATGAAATGTTATCTTATTACTGTCAACATACTTTTCAAGCTTTAGCTAAATATTGCTCCTAACACCACTGTAGGAAAGAAAAAGATTATTATCATATCTTCTTTTCACAGCAGGAGAACCGAAAGGACAGCAGTTAGTTAAATGTTTTACTCAAGGCAAAAGAAAGCATTAGAGTCAGAAATAAGGCTGGACTCCAGTGGAATGTCTTGTTCTGCAACCAGGCCCAGCTTATGAACTGCCTACTGATTTAGGAAGATGAAGAGAGCCCAGACAATCACTATTATTCTCCCCATATCATTCACTGGAAGTAAATTAGGTCAGCTCTTGCAGGAAGTATTCATTTTTTCAGACTTAAAAGATGTCATTTGTTTATAGTGTGGAATACTTTATTTATTGCATTGAATACTTTACCTATTACTGGAGAGCATTTTTACAAAATTAGAAATTTGTCAAACCTCATTTGGCCTGCTAAAAAAATCCATCGATCCTGAAAAATCACAGAACTCAATTTACTTTTAAAAACAGAATTCGCTAAAAATAGTTTCTCTTTATGGAAATGACCTATTCCCCTGGGAAAATGTGATTTGATATAAAGTCAAAGTGAGAACTAGAAATTATGACACAGAAATATAGAGTTTGGAGCTTTGAGGTTTGTATTGCCAAAAGCAGATGCATTTTAAAATCTTTACAAATGCTGGGCATGGTGACTCACGCTTGTAATCCCAGCACTTTGGGAGGCCGAGGCGGGTGGATCACCTGAGGTCAGGAGTTCGAGACCAGCCTGACCAACATGGTGAAACCCCGTCTCTACTGAAAATACAAAATTAGCTGGGTGTGGTAGCGCATGCCTGTAATCCCAGCTACGGGGAGGCTGAGGCAGAATTGCTTTAAGCCAGGAGTCGGAGGTTGCCGTGAGCCGAGATCACGCCACTGCACTCCAGCCTGGGCAACAAGAGTGAAACTCTATCTCAAAAAAATAAAAATAATAAAAAAATGGCTTTACAATTTACGTTATAGTTCTGTACCTCATTTAAAAAATACAAAATGGGAAGAATAACAGTTGGAGCTTAATTGGAAAAACTAGAAAAAAAGTAGTAAAATTGATGTTTATATTCTTTGGAACAATTATCCTCAACATCTTTAAAATTGTCACACTTCATCATTTTTTAGTTGCTTTTGTATAAACTATTGTGACTCATAAACCTTCCCTTGGTATAAATTTATTTTGAAGATTAGAGTGATATATAAAGGTAAGTATACTTTCATGTCTGTTTTAAGTGGAGGTGCTGTTTTAAATGATAATTTTATAATATGTCTTGAAGTTATTAAAGATCTCCCAAAATCTAGTCCAAACAGGTATTAAAAAATAGGTTGATCTTTACTACTTTGCATAAACTTTATTTCATTGCTTTTAAAAAATAAAGTTCCTAAATAATGGAGAATAAAAATAGTTTTATATTTATCAAAATAATACAAAGAAAATAGGGCAATTACAGTTAAACTCTTAAAAAGATATAAATCTGGGGTATGTTTTATAGAAGCAATCATTGCCTTTCAGGTACAAGATATTCATCGAGCTGCACTAGAGATTTCAAAATCTTTTGAACCAACAAAAACCTTAATGGAAACAATCTCAATTTTTTAAGACTAGACTTTGGTAAAAAAAGAGAAGCTTTCATTTGTCCCAAGAGCTGTCAATTATCCAAGCTAAGGGTGTTATGGAAAAATCGAAGAATGATTTGAAGTCTTTTTTTTTTTTTTTTTTTTTTTTTTTTTGAGACAGGGTCTCACTCTGTCACCAGGCTGGAGTGCAGTGGTGCAATCATAGCTCACTGCAGCCTCGACCTCCCAGGCTCAAGCGACCCTCCCACCTTAGCACTCCCAGTAGCTGGAACTACAGGTATGCACCACCATAGTTGGCTAATTATTATTATTATTTTTTTGTATTTTTAATAGAAACAAGGTTTCACCATGTTGCCCAGGCTGGTCTCTAAGTCCTGGGCTCAAACGATCTGCTGGCCTTGGCCCTCCAAAGGGATTACCGATGTGAGCCATTGCACCTGGCCAGGACATAGTTTTTTAAAGAGCATAACTCTTATCCTTTCTGGATAAAAGTTTTCTATCCAATCTCTTCATCCCTTCTTCCCTCAACCCCTTCTAGCAGATTGTGAGTTGTGGTTCATTGCATCATGGATGGTTAAGAAAGGAAGAAAAGGGAAGGAAAAAGACTGCTGATTTATTTTTATTTTTTTTTATTTTTTTATTTTTTAGCACTAATATCCCGAAGCCTAAAGCCATTAAGACTTGTTGCTGCCTCTGAGGCAGGTCAAATATCAGGCTAGATAGAGTCCCTCAAGGCTAAAGTTTTTGTTGTTTCTCTGAAATCTTCTACTGAGTAAAAGCAAACTGGGGAAGAGATATGGATGGATTTCACAAATTCTTTTTCTGATTCCTTGCATCCTGTCAGGAGGCACAGTGACAGTGAGATTGAAAGGTCCAAGAAGCTAGGAATTCAAAACCTCTCAGCAGAGAAGGCCGTGGGACCCCTTTGCATAAGCTGAGTCACCTCCCATCACCCTGATAGGAGCAAGAACGATCCACCACCCACTAATTATTTGGTGAGGACTTATCTGCCTCAGCAACCAGCACCTTGACTAGCGATTGCCCTCCTGGGAATGCCTCGTTTGACTTTCCCTTGTTGATATCTTTGAGACACTCAAAAGCCAACACAATGTTTCCAGGTAACCCTAGGCACCTTAAGTATTGAAATGAATCAGAAAAGCCCTGTGTCTATGTGTGAGATGAGGCTAATAAAAAACTTCAATACCTCCCATCACATCTGAGGCAGTGGTTATATATGACCTTGCTATAATCAGTTTTTTGATAATTTTAAAGGCCTTTAATTCAATTTTTGAGTTTTTGTGTAGGAATGCATTTGATATCAGTTCACTTCAAACTCACTTCGAGGACACAAACTTGCAATAAAGAACACCAGCAAAGGCAGGAAGCTGTTTCCGCTCTTTATTTGCTTCCTCTGTTCAACTCTTTATAGAAATTGACTAACGTCCCAAGTAGACTGACAAAAATCGCTTCCCTCACAACTTTCCTGAAAGACTACACATAGGTAAGCTTTCTGGGTCCCAGGACATCACTACCCTACTAGCCATAGAAGTAAATGAAAACTGTTCAAACCACAATACAAAATTCACTGAATGTCATTCTAATAGGAATTATCCAGTGATGACTCACTGTTTAAATTCAGATCTGGAATAGCATTGGGCAAATTTGAAAGGGGAAAGGATACAATTTTAAATCCTGTGATACTAAATGTCCATGTCTGCAGGTGAATCTGAGCAGGCCCTAAGCCTGTGACTGGCAAGGCTCATTGTGGACCATTTTAATAACACATTAGTGAAGGGACCAGTCTTCCAGGCAGTTTTTCATGATGTGCGAATACAACCCTGTGTGTGTCCTGGCTAATCAGACCCAATTGCTCAACTTGACTGTGTTCTACCCAAAATTATTTGTATATTTTCTTCTGTATGTTATCCTGATCAGTTAAAAATGCTTTGATTTGAAATAAACATGTCAGGGAAGGTTTTTCAGTTTAAAGAGGATATTCTCAACTTCATGACCACTGCTGAAACGATTCCTGCCCAGCATCTCCCTCCTCCTTAACCTCCACCATTTCCCTGTGCCCATGCTCCTCTGTTTAAAACTGGTGATGTTTTGTCATAAACATTATATGATATGGTGGACAACACAGTATCAAACACTATAGAGTTGAAAGGTTACTTTTTAAAAATTGGACCCCAATGATTATAACTTTCCACTGGAAAGTTTAACATTCTGCAATCATGTGTCCACAAGTGCTGTTAACCAGCTCCACTGATGCAAACATTTCTTTGCAAGCATTTACTGAGATATTGTAAATTACTTAACTGCTACAGTGTACTTTCCCTCCCTTAATCTTGATCTGATCCCTGAGGGGCTATTTATTACAGATATATACAACTTGTCATTAGAAGTGATGTTAATGTAATATGACACAAGTAGCACACATTGTTTAAATGTGTTCCAGAAAGTTAGCAAATTTAGTTCAGTGAATACTTACATGATCTTCTGCCTAAAAAGCAGCAAGAAAGAAGTGAGGCGAGGGGGGTAGGGGCAAAATATTAAACATTGCTCACTGTAGGTGGCCAATTAATACCCTGTATCCAAGCTGGAACAAATCCTTCCACTATATACATAAAGTATATAATCTCTTATCTGCTTAGGCATTATCAAATATTTTAGCAAATCCTAGTAACTTCAAACACAGGTTTAATGGAATGCAGTGCTAAAACATGCAAAGTCAAGAATCAAGTTTTTAAAGAACATAATCTGTTTTAGAAGGTTTCAAGAGAACTACTTTGCAATGCCATTATAATCTTATCCCATGAAGAAAGATGTCTGATTTGGCAAAACAACATTACATGTGTTAGAGCAAAACGTACAATTTTGCCTTTCCAAAATTAAAGCCATAAGCAGGAAAATCAGTTTAATTCTTTAGAAGTTGAAAGAGTTTACAGCTATGGGTCTGGTTCTCAACATTTGGTCCCCAGATAATATTAATTTGAGAGGGAATTCTCATAGATGGCCACATACATTTACAGTATGATACAACTGGGACATGTGTCAATATTAATTCAACATTGTGGTTTGCATCTCATCATCAAGTGAAAAATAACACAATTAATTAGACCACAAACATGAAAAAAACCCTAACATAATCAATACTATAGCTCTGATAAAATTTCAGTTTTCACTTATACATACTTTTACTTTAAAATGGATCAACTTCTCCCCAAGTTATACTGTCCCTTTTTTTTACAGATAAACTGGGATGTATTTTAAATGTCTTTTCATCTTTTCCATCTTCATCTGGGATTCTGCTCATGCTCTCAGGGTGGTTTAGATGAAAGATCAGAAAGTAGGTAAAGTGAGAGAAATCTCCTTTCAGAGCGAGGCAAACACAGCATGAAGCCAAAGAGAAAACCAAAGAAACAGTCAGTGAAAGACAGACAAAATCGCATGTAGAAAACTGATCTTTCCATATATTTTAAAGCACAAGCTCTGTGATAAACTTGACTTACAAGCGTAACATTTTACGCTTTTTATACAAACCAGAATACATACAGCAAAAAGACTGTTCACAGCTAAAAGCAGAGAAATTAAAAAGAAAAATAAAGCAAAACATCCTATTTTTATTAAAAAAGGAATGATTTGCTTAGTAGGGTTTGCATAGCTTAAGAAATCTAGTGCTTGTGAGTGATGCAAGATAACACTTCCCTGTAATTTTATATAGTAAGCAAAGATTTAGAATATTTACAGACCACCCTGAGTAAGAACGTCACTGGATTCTAGGAGCATGCTCATACCAGAACATTCATCTTAAAAAAAAAAAAAGTACCCAATGGCCCTCAGGCCATATATGGCTGTAGAGGGAGGTATGCCTTTGACCTTCCAGTGCCTGCAGAATTAGAGCACAAAGTCATTACAGCCTACTGAAGGATTTTCTTTCTTTGATTTGTTATAATGACTAACTTATCAGATCTGGCCAGCAACTGTACTGAAGCACTTAAGGTTCCTCATGTTCTAATTTCTAACAATAGGATTATAAATGTATTCGTATTGTTTGGAGTGACAGTCTACTGGTGTGGGAGTATATGATTCAGTGTAAAGCTAAGTTTGTCGATTATTTGTATGCCAGCAAACTGGATTGCTTTGGTATTTGCATGCTGCCTGCTTGCTCTTTGGACAGGCATAGAAAGGAGGTTTGTGTATAATATTTTAGACTGTACGTGGCCAGGCTGGTGTAAATTCCTTTTTCTGATTTATGGGTAGGACTTGAAAGGGAATTTCTCCTTATTAAAATTGATATAGGAACATTCCAAACTTTCAGTCATGAAACATTTTTTTCAGTTTTATTCTATACAATGTAATTGTAATGAATTACAGTATTCCACTATTTATATTCTCAACACATACTTTCACAGAAGTTCTCACGCATTCTGCATTAGCTAACAGATGCTACAATAGTCCCTCTTAAAGATTCAAGGCTCCTGTGTATTTTTCCTGTTACTCTGGCAGCTAGGTTTTTCCCCCATTGGTTATTTCCTTTATCAGAATAAAGGCACTTTGGGATAGGCATTAATTCTTATATTACCTGATGTAACACGATGCAGCAGTAAACAAGATGAATGACACTGCATTTGTATAAAGGTGTTCTGATTCCAACTTAGGCACAAATTTAATGGTTATTCAGTCAATCAGTTAACTCTTTCTGAAATGCTAAGAATATTAAAAAATATATTGATAGGAATTACTTTCCTATTAAACAACTATTTACTGCAAAAGATGCCAGGCAAATTATGTAGCGTAGTTTTCTATAGTCAGGGTCCCAATCTAATTGTGGCACAGGTTTCTAAATCTTTTACTTCTGTTCAATTTGTTTTTAATTGAATAGAAGTCTCTTGGTTTTCTCCACAGATAGTGTTTCTTTTTAAATTCCAGAAATATGTAATATAAACCTTCATCTTAACAATATTTCTATTTCTAGAAATCATCATTTTGTGTAAAGGTCTCATTATGATTTAAGTTCTGTAACTATTGTCATTCATTAAGTCTGAGTGATTGCAACAGAGTGCCAGAAAGTCTTAGATTTTTTGATAATTTGTAATACATTTTAGGCATATGCAAAAACGACTTGCCACCTCAAATTCAGGAGATTGGTATTTCCAAACCATACTGGAGCTATGGATTCCTTGACCTTGGTCAAAAAAGCAAGTTACATATAAATAGATAGAGATGGAGACAGATATTTAAAATCCGATTTAGCAATATAACTTTATTAAAAGATCAATAGACCATACTATTTACTTTTTGCACATTTATCCATTCATTTATCCAAAAAATTTAGTGTTCTCTGTACAGAACTACAGAGGTTGATAAATATCATTTGTTGCCCCGCAAAAGCCCCAGAGCTCTGGTCAGCATCTTGCTGAAAACAGCTCAATCACTTAGACATTCTGTCTTTACCCAGTGTGCCTGAGAGCAATATCATCTTAAGTCAAATTCTCTTCCTTTGGATTCTGAAAGGCAAGATCATATGATATCCTTCAAGTGTGTGATTGCCTACCCTCTTTCAGAAGTGACTCACTAATACCTCTTCTTACCCAATTCTGGAAGGGCAGATAGGATAGAAGCAAAGGCAAAGGTAGTTAAGAGAGAAACTGACTGAATTAAATTTATTCTTGGTTCTTTGGTGGAGCTCACATGTTTTAGGAATTTGAATACAGAGACACACACAAGAGCTATAAACATATGTATTACTCTCTCAAAGTATTTGGAAAAGTATTTTTGAATCTCAGCTAATAGTAAATAAGTCTGTTACTTTCCATTGCAATCCTTTCCTATTGCAGAAGATTTGTAGAACAAATTTTTTTGCAGGGAACCAGAAAGAGCAAACAAAACCAAAATTTTGAGAATATCCAAGTTTTGAAATTAAAAACAAACTCTTTGGATTGAATAATTCATTCACATTAAAGTTTCTAAACTCAAGAGATTCATGAACAAATTATAGCTTATTCAAAATCAGAGGCTTTCAACCAGTGTTTCAGAGAGCTTCAGTAGGAGGTAGGGGCTGAACTAAAGGCGGGGGAGAGGCCAGGAGAGAAAACTCTGGCCCTGGGACCACAAAACTATACCATTAGCTGTTGTATACATTGAGGTTCATCATAAGACTTCATTTGACAAAGGTTTCTATTCAAAGAAGAAGAGAAATGCCACAAAATATGTATTCTAAATTAACCCGTTACCAAAGGAATTACAGAAATTCACAATAACTGTTTTTAGCAATAGAATTACTTTTTCCAAATGAAAACTTACGAGACTGTCAGAATTTATTTAAAAATTTTTCGGTATTCATTATGAGAACATGAATCAATATCTTACAGAAAAAGATTAGCAGTGTAGTAAGAATTTTATAAGGAAACAACTCAAGAGAGAAGTGTGTTAATTAATTAATTAATTATTCTTTTGCCTATAAACATAATATATTTTTATTGTGGAAAAACATGGATATATTGAGAAGTATTTCTAAAGTGATATCAAATTACCTGTAGACCCATTGTTAGCTTTTCTTTAGATGTGTAGATGTAGGAACATATTTGATATCACAATGAATACACTTTTGTGCCCTGTGTATTAAATGAACATTTTCTTGTGCAGTTACTCATGTATTTTTTAAAAATCTTTACTTAAGGAGGAAATAGAAAAGACAGATTGAAGCAAGGTTTCATTGGTCTAAAATTTTAAGAAGAGTACAGCAAGGACTTCAGCTCTTTACACATTTCTCCGTTTTTCCATTCAGGCAATCGCAAGCAGCAACTGTATCTGCCTCATAGTGGTAATTATTTTCCAAGAAGTGTAGCCTCAGTGGTCCCAGGCCTCTGAAAATTTGATCTACTCTACTTTGGTGATATTATCCACATTGGACTACCCTTTGCATCTCTGATTTCTTTTCCCACTGCCTCCTAAAGAAACTAGTTATAAAAGAAATAAAAGACAACTTCTACTGTGGGAAGAAAAGCTAAACAATCAGTTGGAAAAGAACCGTCTTAATGAAATGCTAAGCCTAAGTCAGATTTCCCGATGTAAACTAAAGTAAAATGCCCACAAGTTTTGCTAAATTAATGACAATTGCACTTATTAAGCAAAGGTTACCTAGTCTGTCCATGATCTTTAAAAAGACAACATTTCCTAAGCGGAGGCCAGAGGCAAGAAGTTTGGGGAAGGCTGGCCACAATGCAAAAGGTCAAGGCCTGCTAGGATTTTCTCCAAATATATTTTAGATTAAATACCATAGAACTGTTAGCTCTATTTAAAGTTCATAGCTACATGGGTATTTTAGAACTTTGGGATATAAATGATTTGTTCATCATACTACAGAGCAAATCTAAAGAATTAAAATAGCTTGATAATAAAGCTAAAGTCCAATAGGTTAACTATTTCTCACTTGGGGCCTCTTTTAGCCTTTTCTCTCTCTCTTTTTCTCTCTGTAGTAACTTTTCCCCTAACTAGAAATAAATTTACATAGTTAACTCTTAATTATCATGTGAGTTTAGTGTTAGACTTCATGTCCTCCCTAACTGCTAATTTCTCCCAACACTGGGTTACCTGTCCTCCTATTTACTGCCAAAGCAGATTTTAAATCATCCACCAAAACACTGTATATAATTCCTTTTTCCATGTCTCTCCCAAGCTATACTGTAAATACCTTGAGAGTACCATTTTTTTTCCCCAGCATCCAACATCTTGGTCATTGCATAGGTACTCAACTCTATTTATTGAATAAGTGAATAAACAAGTGAACACATTAAATAAATAAATGGAATAAATAAATAGGAAACAAAATAAAATTTTACCTAACTGGGTACTGCCATGGTAGTGACAGCATGGCACTTTTGCCTATTCATTTTGTGCAATAATCTATGATATCAAACCCAACAGGGCCAGGCAAAGGCCACTTAGTTGGCTGTGACCATTAAAATACTTGCTGTCAAATGTATCTTTTGGTCCTGTGTGTTCTTTTAGAGAATTAAGAGCCTTGACCTAGAACATTTTTTTTGGATAAATGATCATTAAGGGTTAATGACCCAATGTGTTGCTTTAGGCCAAAAAATATTCCTAATCGGTCATTAGTCTCCCCTTCCATGTCCTGAAACTCCATAATAATTGCTTAATTTAAGCATAATCTACTATGCGCACAGAACACTCACTATCTCTGTTATTTAAACATAATGAGCCCAGATTTCAGTGAGTTTAATCAGTTGTTTACGTATGTTGTTTACATATGAGTTGGTTCTTGGCAATAACATAAGTTATGTCTTTCATTTTCATAAAAATTTAAGCATGGTGTCCTAAGAGGTCAGATCATATTGGTTATTTCCTCAAAGGATCAACATTTTATATTGATATATTTTTATATTTAAGTATTTTATTTAAAATTGAATATTTTAAAAATTACAAATAGAGATTAAAATTTTATGTAATAATCTGCTATGTTACTGTTTTGCCACCTTTTCTCTCTGCACAAAATTTCATCAGTTTCCTAAAATATATGATAGTAATTATCTAGTGACAGTGTGACTCATACTTCTTTGGGCAATTTGCTACCATATAATTTAAGAAATATCTTGAATCTCTTAAATTAGTAATGGTAAAATATATCATGGATTTTTCCAAAGATTTGCTTTACAAATATTTACTGCAGCACAAAACTTTGTTATATTTCTTCTGTCTGCTTGATAATCCCCTGATTAGACCATCTCATGCTTGGAGGAGCCAAAGAAAAATTGTAGAGCTTGCCAAAGACAAGTAGACTGTGTATTGCTTTTAAAATCCTATTTTTTTCAATAGCTTGTATTTTTTTTCCTGATAAAATAAATGATTTGGACTAACAAGCCACTCATTGATCTTTGACCTTTTCAACCACATCAAAAGCTTCTTAAAAGCCAATTAGTGGAAGTACAGAGAAAAGGTCATTTTATTACAGCACTCAACATTGGAACCACAATATTGTACATAAATTTAAATTATCCCATGGCTTTCATTAGAAAAATAGAAAGATAAATACTACAATCCATAAGCAGGTTGATATTTGCTTGCACAAATGATTTTACTTTTCCTTCATGCTGAATACAGTAATTTTCTTAGCACAGCCAACACACGCAGTCACTGGTAAATGCTCTCTTGATTATCTCTTTTGATGTAGGACAGGGACAACATTGATAAATGATGCCTATTGATAATCCCAAAGCCTCATTTTAGTCACTGCCTTTAATTACTTTCTGAAAACAGCTTTTTGCCAGACTATTTCAGAAGAAGTAATACATAAAAGATTAAACGTTTACTTTTATTCTTGTTCCCCCTTTTCTTCTCCAATAGTGTTGATTATAAGCAGGATAACAGAGGAAGGGAAGAAAATCAAAGACTTGGAGGAACATAGAATTGAATCTAAGCCCTTAGAAATTAAAGCAATTATTTTATTAAAACAATTATTCAATATGTTTGTAATTAAATTTCTAAAATTCAGGTATTTCCAGGATCACGTGTTAATTTTTCTGATTTGATTTGAGGCTTTGCAAATTGCAAGGCCCTGGGTTAGGTAAACTCTGGAATATACAATAAAAGAATAGGCATGGTTAATGTCATTAAAAAATTATAGTCAGCAGAGGATGTTACAAATCTTCTGGTAAATCTCTCCATACGTTGTGCTGGAGCATGATGTCTTTCTGACAGTTTAACAAGAAATAGTAGAAATCACTTTCATTTTAGTAGCAGGTATCTTCCTGTGGTAAGAAAAGCAATTCACCTCATTAAAAAAATAAGAGTATCTGATTTTTCTCTGAGCAAGAATTTCTGTATATGTGGCAAAAAAATAAACAAGTATACACCAAATATCCCATAAAACCCTAGAACAAAAACCTAAATATATTTTAAAATGAAGCATAATGCTATAATCTAAAAAATATGTGGAACTGGTAGAATAAAGTTACTTGTAACATACAAGATCAGGTATTGAAAAATTGTATTGGACTTTGATATTTTGAGCAGGAATTTCCAGTACTTTCCTGAATGCTTTTCCTTTAAAGTACAAGCAAACCACATTCATCAAAACCAGATGCTAACGTTTCTCTCTTCAGTTTCAGTTATCAATATCAAGTCTGAAAGATTCAAAACATTTTTATAAAAAATTGACTACGCTTGTGATCAGCTCACATTCACCAGGATGACATGAACCAAGGTCCATAAGTACTTTTGAAATGAATAAAACAAGGTCATTTAGACCATATTTTCTCTTTAACTTTTCTAAGCAAAAATTACTTTTTCAAGAAGTTTTACATATATGTGCATCATACAAACTTCCTGATTTAGTCCCTTTGAAGAGCTACTGACACTGCATGGATCAGCCCTTTAAACTCTGGTTGGCTGTGTTGGCCACAGCGTGTCCATATGATGGCAATGTGCAGTCAGTAGTCAAGAACACCGATTGCCATTCCCACAGTGCTAACTGGATGGGACAGAGCAAAAGTTGCAGCCCCCAATTAGGGCCAATGTGTTGGTAGCAATGGAACCATATTGTATCCTTATAAACTTACAAGAGTAATAATGTCCTAGAGTTCCTTTGATGCCCTTTTCCTAAGCATCCAAAAATTCTAACTGTGTACCATGTTCTCCAGCTATATTGAACACTCCACATCAAAATCTTTTTTATTCTCTTAAAGTATCATACCAATGGCAATAATATACAAATTTTATAGTGTTTATAATTCATTTATAGACTTGATTTAAGGCTTTTAAACTTTACTGCAACTATAGAACATAAAAGAACAAGTAATTAGGCCAGACGCGGTGGCTCACACCTGTAATCCCAGCACTTTGGGAGGCCGAGGCAGGCAGATCATGAGGTTGGGAGATTGAGACTATGGCGAAACCCCGTCTCTACTAAAAATACAAAAAATTAGCTGCACGCGGTGGCGGGCGCCTGTAGTCCCAGTTACTCAGGAGGCTGAGGCAGGAGAATAGTGTGAACCCAGGAGGCGGAGCTTGTAGTGAGCCGAGATCGCGCGACTGCACTCCAGCCTGGGCGACAGAGCAAGACCCCATCTCAAAAAAAAAAAAAAAAAGAAAAAAGAAAAAAGAAAAAAAAAAAGAACAAGTAATTAAATTGAAAAAACCAAAGCTCAACTCCATGAATTGAGATACGGACATAGAGTTTATCCAAAATACCAACTAGAGGTTAATATTCTAGTGTAACACAGGAAAGCAGGTAGCATAATTAAATGATACATTTACATTAAATGTGAGCATCTATATGAAGTAATTGAAATACTATCTAGAATTTTAATTTTGAAGATAATTCAGTGCTATGTCAGGCATTAAATGTGTAGTGATTAACAAAACAGTCAGAAGCTATACCCACATATATACTACATAGGCTCATGGTACATAGAGCTTATAGACATATGTTAAACAAACACATAAGTAAATGAACATATAAACAAACAAAATGATGCTATGTGCAATAAAGAAAATGAACATGACACATGTATTAGTTCATTCTCACACTGCTATGAAGACATACTCAAGGCTGGGTAATTTATAAAGGAAAGAGGTATAATTGACTTACAGTACAGCATGGCTGGGGAAGCCTCAGGAAACTTAAAATAATGGCAGAAGGGGAAGCAAATATTTCCTTCTTCACATGACAGCAGAAAGGAGAAGAATGAGAACTGAGTGAAGGGGGTAGTCCCTTATAAAATCATCAGATCTCATGATAACTTCCTCACTAATACGAGAATAGCATGAGGGAAACCACCCCCACAATTCAAATCCTCCATGTGAGGATTATAGGAACTACAATTCAAAATAAGATTTGGGTGGGGACACAGATAAACCATATACTTCCACCCCAGGCCTCTTTCAAATCTCATGTTCTCACATTTCAAAACACAATCATGCCTTTCCAACAGTCCTCCAAAGTTTCAACTCACTCCAGCATTAACCAAAAAGCCAAAGTCCAAGGTTTCATCTGAGACAAAGCAAGTCACTTCCATCTAAGAGTCTGCAAAATCAAAAGCAAATTAGTTACTTCCTAGATACAATGGCAGCGGGGGGCTGGGGGGAGGTGTGTACAGGCATTGGGAAATATGCCTATTCCAAATGGGAGAAATTGGCCATAACAAAGGGGCCACAGGCCTCATGCAAGTCTGAAATTCAATAGGGCAGTCATTAACCCTTAAAGTTCCAAAATAATCTCTTTTGACTCCATGTCTCAATCCAGGTCAGATTGACACAAGAGGTGGGCTCTCATGACCTTAGGCAGCTCCACTCCTGTGGCTTTCCAGGATACAACCCCCACCCAGCTGCTTTTATGGTCTAGCATTGAGTGTCTGCAGCTTTTCCAGGTTCATGATGCAAGCTGTCAGTGTATCTACCATTCTGGGGTGTGGAAGACGATGGCCCTCTTCTCATAGTTCCACTAGGCAGTGCCCCAGTGGGGACTCTGTTTGGGAGCTCCAATCTCACATTTCTTTTCTACACTGCCCTAGCAGAGGTTCTCCATGAGGACTCTGCCCCAGCAGCAGACTTCTGCCTGGACATCTAGGCATTTCCATACATCCTCTGAAATCTAGGCAGAGATTCCCAAACCTCAATTCTTGTCTTCTATGTACTTACAAGTCTAACACCACATGGAAGCTGCCAAGGTTTGGGGCTTGCACCCTCTAAAGCAACAGCCTGAGCTGTATGTTGGCCCCTTTCAGCCATGGCTGGAGTTGCTAGAACATACGGCACCAAGTCCCGAGGCTGCGCAGAGCAGAGGGGCCCTGGGCCTGGTCCATGAAACCATTTCTACCAGCTAGGCCTCTGGACTGTGATGGGAGGGGCTGCTTCAAAGGTTTCTAACATGCCCTGAAAGCATTTTCCTCATTGTTTTGGCAATTAGCATTTGACACCTTGTTACTTTGCAAATTTCTGCAGCTGGCTTGAATTCTTTCCCAGAAAATGGGCTTTTCTTTTCTATAGCATCATCAGGCTGTAAATTTTCCAAACTTTTATGCTCTGCTTCCTATTGAACACTTTGCCACTTAGAAATTTCTTCTGCCAGATACTCTAAATCATGTCTCTCAAACTCAAAGTTCCACAAATCTCTAGGGCAGGGGCAAAATGCCATCAGCCTCTTTACTAAAGCATATCAAGAATCACCTTTATTCCAGTTCCCAATAAGTTCCTCATCTCCATCTGAGACCATCTCAGCCTAAATTTCATTATCCATATCACTATCAGCAATTTTGTCCAAGTCATTCAGCAAGTCTCTAGGAATTTCCAAACTTTCCCACATCTTTCTGTCCTCTGGGCTCCCCTAACTATTCAAACTTCTGCCTGTTACCCAATTCCAAAGTCACTTCCACATCTTAGGTATCTTTATAGCAGCACCCCTTCTCTGTGGTACCAATTTACTGTATTAGTCCTTCCTCATGCTACTATGAAGACATACCTGAAACTAGGTAATTTAAAAAGGAAAAAGGTTTAATTGACTCACAGTTCAGCACGGCTTGGGAGGCTTCAGGAAACTTACAATCACGGCAGAAAGGGATGTAAACATCTCCTTCTTCCCATAGTGGCAGGAAGAAGAATGAGAACCAAGTGAAGGGGGAAGTCCCTTATAAAACAATCAGAACTCATGAGAACTTACTCACTATCATGAGAATAGCATGGGGGAAACTGCCCCCATGATTCAATTACCTCCCACCAGGTTACTTCCATGACACATAGGGGATTATGGGAACTACAATTCAAGATGAGATTTGGGTGGGGACACAGTGAAACCCTATCAACACAGTAGGACTTATTTAGAATTGTTGGTCATATATAGTGTGATGGTCAATTTTATGTGTCAACTTGACTGGGCCACAGGGTGCCCAGATACAGTCGTGTGTCACTTAATGACAGGAATATGTTGTGAGAAATGCATCATTAGGTAATTTCATTCCTGTTTATAATCATAGAGCATACATACACAAATCTATATGGTATAACCTATTGCACACATAGGCTACATTGTACAGACTATTGGTCCCAGGCTACAAACCTGTACAGTATGTTACTGTAATGAATACCGTAGGCAATTATAGCATAATGGTAATAATTTGTGTATCTGAAACATCTAAACATAGACAAAATAATAGATTGGGCTATGACGTTATGGCAGCTACAATGTCACTAGGCAATAGGAATTTTTCAGCTTCATTATAATCTTAATGGGACCACTGACATCATATATGCAGTCCATCATTAACCAAAATGTAGTCATGTGGTACATGACTATATTTGGTCAACATTGATGTGTCTGTGAGGGTGCTTGTGGATGAGATTAACATTTCAATAGCTGAATAGATAAAGCTGATTGCTCTCCCTAATGGGGGTGGGCATCATCCAATCAACTGAAGGCCAAAAGTCTAAGTAAGGGGCAACTCCTACTGCTTATCTGCCTTGCAGCTGAGACCCTGTGTTCCCCCCTCCCACCCCCCCACCCCCACTTTTGGACACAAACTGAAAACATCATCTTTTCCTAGGTCATCTCAACCTTAAGAACATTCTAACTGGAATGACACTATTGACTCTCCTGGGTTTCCAGCTTGCTGACTGCAGATCTTGAGACTTGTCAGCTTCCACAATTGCACAAGCCAATTCCCTAAAATGTGTGTGTGTGTAACGTCTTAGTACATTCATGCTGCTATAACAAAATACCCGACACTGGGTCATTTGTAAATAATAAAAGTTTACTTCTCACAGTTTTAGAGGCTGGAAGTCAAATGTCAAGGTGCTGGCAGGGCCTAGTCTCTGCTTCCAAAATGGCACCTTGAATCCTGCATTTTTCGAAGGAGACAAATGCTGTGACATCACATGGTAGAAGGTAGAAGACCAAAAACGACCTACCTAGTCCCCTCTAGCCCTTTTATAAGGCACGAATCCCATCCATGAGGGAAGAGCCCTTATGGTCTACATCCAAAAGGCCCTACCTTTTAATACTATTGCATTGGAAATTAAGTTTGAACATGAATTTTGAAGGGGACACCATCATTCAAATCATAGCCTATAGATATAGATATAGCTGTAGATATAGACAGACATACACAGCCTCTTGGTTCTGTTTCTCTGGAGAACCCTAACTAATACAAATGGTATCTCAGGAAGTCTCACTTAATCTGAAATGGGAGGATAAATATAAATTAACAAAATTAAGAAAAATGCAAAGCATTTACAAAATTTCTGAATTGAAAGTAGTCCTGAGTGGTTAAAATTTAGTGCAAAAACCATTTTATGAATGTTATTTTACAGCTCCAGCGCAGTTATTAAAGGTTTTTAAGTGAGGTAATAATTTATGTCTATATTTTGTATTTTAAAAATATATGTACATTTTACTTGAATTTATATTTTAAAAAATAGGTCACTATGATCAGTGATTGAAGAACAGGTTAAAGGTGTTGGGTGGGTTGAAAGTGAGATAAGACAGGAAGAGGGGTAGAAGTAGGGATGGAGAGGAGTACACAAAATCTAGACAGGATTTGGAGGTAAAATCAGCAGAACTGGCTTATGGATGAGGAAAATGAGAAGCAAGAGGGAGTGTGAAGGATAATTCCTATGTTTGTGGCTTGGGAAATAGGGTTGAAACAACTGGATGAAGAGCAGAATTGTAGAATAATAACAGTGGTGAAATTTGGGGCATATTTATTTTTAAATGTAGCAATTCAAGTGGTGATTTCCAAAATAATTATATATAAGGATTTGAAGCTCAAAAGAGAGGTCTTAGGATATTTCTTTGGGAACCATAGGCTTATAAATGATATTCATTTGCATGGCAGTGGCTGAGATCACCTATGAAACAAACATAGATACAGCAGAAAAGAACACCTAGGACTGAGCTCTAGGTAAAAAATTTGAAGTGTGAAAAGATGAAAGGGTCACAAAAAATACTGAGAAATGATCAAAAAACAACATCAGGACAGTGTCATGCCACATAAGTCAAAGAAGAGGTGTAGAGATTGGAGAAGGCAAGAATGTTAAATAAAGTTATAAGAAGTGATAAGAGGAGAACATTTAAATTTGACAGAATAGACATAATTGGGGAAGGGAAAAAAACGTATTATAAAAGGATTATCATATCTAGTAGAGTAATTTAGTACACTAGTAAATAATCTTCTCAAGAGCAGTAGGATTATGCACAACCATCAAAGTAACAGACTCAAAGAAAGTCCAAAAACAGAAGAGAAGAATTCTATACATTATTTCAGAGATTGGCAACTTTTCTAAAATGGTATGTCAACTCTATATGGATCATTTTACTGTGAGCATTATTGAATATATTTTAATTTGTAATTTTTTGTATAGTTTTTACTGCATGGAAAGAAAAAAATTTGCCAAATTCCTAAAAAGTTTCCCTGAAAATCTTATTAAAATAAACCCCTGATTATGTTAATGTAATTAGGCCTGGAGTTATCTCCCTGCCATATACAGCTAAAACTGGAAGAAATATAAAACATAATAGTTCACAGACATTGAGACAACAAGAGATATAGGAGATATAGTACTGTTAACCCTGAGACAAAGAAAACAAATAAGGCATGCCTTATGCTTCTCCTGGCTCCCTTTGTAGAGACACTTTTTATCATGTTGTAAAGAGAGAGATCTCAAGCAGAGCATGGGTGTATCACTGATTTGAAGAGACAAAGATGAGAGTTTAAGGAGCCTGAGGCGACTGGAATTTGAGATGGAGAATATTGCAAAGGAGGGAGAAACCCACGGAAGGGATCAAGAACTCTTCTCAGGGGCCCCTTGAAGACTTTGGCTGAATAGTAAGCCATACATAAAGAGTGTGCAACTCAGTTGGTATGAGCAAAGACTTACATTTAGTAATTACATTAAATGTAAATGGTCTAAACACTCCAAATGAAAGTAAGGTGAATAATTCCTAGACCAGAAGACATTCATGTACAAATAGCAATAGTGAAGAGTCTTTTTTTTTCAACACATGAGAAATTCAGTAGACATCTCATAAATAGCATGCTTAGCTAAGAAACCTAAACTAGTTTAGATTATCCCTAAATAAGCTTAAAAACATTACTTGAAAAGATTAAGATGATCTGCAACTAAATAAAATGACTGCTAGAACAAAAGCCAACCATCTTTAAAAGAAGACAACAAATCCATATTCTTACCAATACAACATTGAAAATGTTTAGAATACAATAAAAAGCTTCTAAACATGTGAAGGATTAAAAAAAACAATAATAAAAATGACCCACATTCAGCAGAACAATCAGTCATAATAAACAGATTCAGAAATAATAGAGATAAGGGAGTTAGTAAAGACTTTTAAAATAGAATATCTGAAATAAAAATGTAAATGAAGTGAACTAACAGCAGATAGACATTTAGAAGAAAATCAGTGAACTTGAACACGTAGCAATAGAAACTATTTAAACTAAAGCAAAAACTAAAACACTGAAGTAAAATTAACAGAGCCTCAGTAACCTGTGAGACAATGTCAGGTAGTTCAACATCCATGTAATGGTAACCTTGGAAAGCGGAGCAAAGGAGAAAAAGAGAAAATTTATTTGAATAAAGAGGGGCTGAGGAATTTCCAAGTACAATTTAAAAAAACCCATAAACTCACAGTTCAAAAAAGCTCAATAAACCACACAGAAGATATGCACTTACAAAAAATAAAGCTACATCTATGTACATCATATCAAATCACTTGAAGCAAGTGATAAAGAGAAAAGCAATCATAAGAAAGCAACCACATCATCTAAAAAGGAACAACAGACATCTGAATTATACAATCCAGAAGATCTTTAAAGTGCTTAAGAACAAAACAAACAAACCAACCTGTCATACTTCAAGTAATCTAAAATGCAAGCAAAATTAGGCGAACAAAAGCTATGAAAGTTTGTTGCCAGCAGACCTACTCTATAAGTAATGTTGAAGGCAGTTTTTCAGGTAAAAGGAAAATGATAAGTGGTGGAAATTTGGGTCTACACCAAACAATGAAAACAGACAGAAATGATAAATGTGTAATCACATGTTAAAGAATTTTGAATCTTTCCTAAATTTCTTTAGTTTATAATTGATGCCAAATACAAAAATAATGGCAGTATTTATGGTGTTTATAACATATAGGAAATAAAATGTATGGCTAACATAAAACAAAGCTCATGAGAGGAAATGGAAGTATACTGTTCAAGGATTTTACCTTACATATAAGTGGTTACCTTACATATATGTTAAGTGATATAATATTATTGGAAGTTAAAATGTGAGAAGTTAAAAATGCATATTCTAAATTCCAAAACAAGTACTTAGACATTAAACCAAAAAAAAAACTAGCTTAGAAGCCAACAGTAAAAATGACGTAATTACTAAAAAATGTATAATTCCTAAAAAGAAGGCAGAAATTGAGAAATAAATAAAGAATAGCTGCACAAATAAAAAAGAAATAGCAAGATTATGGATTTAAATTAAACCCTATTAATAATTACATTGAATGAAAATGGTCTAAACGCTCCAAATGAAAGGCAGAGATTATCAGACTGAACTTTTTTAAAGCAAGGTATAACGGCATTCTGTCTAGAAAAAGCACACTATGAAAAAACATAGTAAAATGAGTGAAAAATATTTACCATGCTAACAATAATCTAAAGAAAATTGGAGTGGCTATTTTAATATCTTGCAAAATAAATTTTAGAAAAAGAAATATTACAAGGATATAATAACGATATTTTTGAAACTACATTGCATGTGTAGGTTCAAAATACATGAAAAAAGTAAAAAGTCCTCTCTGAATAATTCATAGTATAAGCAGACCTAAAATCAGAAAAATATTTAGTAGGCACGTGTAACACTGTCAACCAATTTGACCTAATTATCACTTATAGACCATTCCTTCCAACATCAGCAGAATACATACCCAATTTTGAATGGCCCATAGAACACTTAGAAACCATGTTAGGTGATACAACAAGTTTCAATGAATTTAAAAGGATTCTCATCATATAGAATATGTTCATCAACAATAAAATTAAAGTAGAAATCAATAATAAAACATATTTTTAAATTCCCAGATATTTGAAGATAAACACTACAATTCCAAATAACACATGGGTCAAAGAAGAAATTCCAAAAGATATTAGAAAATATTTTGAACCAAATTAAGATGAAATCACAGCACATTAAAATTTGAAGATTCGAGCTAAAACAATATGTAGAGGAAAATTTATACTTTAAATGTTTATATTAGGAAATAATAAATACCTAAGATTAATGGTCCTTATAATTTCCACCTTAAGAAATTAGAAAAAGCAGTACAAATTAACTCACGAGAAGGAAGGAAATAATAGTGGAAATCAATAAAATAGACAATAAAATAAAACAGAAAAAAATTAATGAAACCAAAATCTGGTTCTCTGGAAAACTTAATAAAATTAATAAGCTTCTAGTTATATTAATGAAAGAGAGAGAGAAGATACAAATTACTAATATTAATAATAAAAAGGAGATATTATTGCAGACCCCATAGAAATTGAAATTGCAACAAAGAATTATTAAAACAAGTATATGTCAAATAATTTTTAAGCTTAGATTAAAAAATAACCATATTTCTTGAAATAGACAAATTATAGAACTGACTTGAGAAGAAATAAAAAACCTCTAGCTATTTAGGCTGTAATTAAAAATCTCCCCTCAAAGAGAATTAAGGTTCAGATGGCTTTACTGGTGAGCTATATTAAATATTTAATGAAGAAGTAATGCCAATATGTTATAAATTATCCTATAAAGTAAAGGAGGAATGTACATTTCTCAACTCATTTTTATTAAAATTGGCACCAAAACCAAAGACATTATAAGAAAACTGCAGACTAATGTCCCTCATGAGATTAGATGCAGAAACACTCAAGAAAATATAATGTGTAAAAAGACAATACACTACATCAGAGAGTGGTTTATTTCAGAAATGCAAGGTTGGATGAGTTTATTATCAACCAATGCCATTCACCACATTGGGAGTTTGAAGGGGAAACTTAATGTAGAACAAACGTTGAAAAAACGTAATACCCATTCATGAAAACATTCTCAAAAAATAGCAATCAAAAAATAGCAATAGCAGTAAGAGACATACAGAAATAAAGCTTGCTCCCAGTTTCCCTTCTTCAAAGAAATAATTCACATCAACTGCTTTCTTTTCTTTTTCAATTTTTTTCTTCCATCTTCCAGCTCTAAGCTAAGAACATTATTCTAGTTGTTGGTTTGTTAAAGAACAAACTCTCTTTCTGCCAGGAATCTATGTCTTCTGGTTAGCTTCAGGCTGTAACTGCTCTCCTCAAATCTACCAAAATCCAACATTAGGCTTCTGGTAAATTGTAAAATGACAACACATTACTTCCATTCCTAAAGATACACTCCTTTGCAAGGTTACTTTACACCTTGTCCATCATTGAAGAGGAGTAGTCTGTATATCCATCCCTTGTTTCAGTCCTCATTACTTGCTTCCGACAATAGAAAACAGCAGAAATGAGTCAGTTCAAGCCCACGCCTCAAGAGACCTTATTTTCACTATTGCTTTTGGAAACCTGCCATGCCATGAGAACAAGTCTGAGCTATGCTGCTGGATAGTAAGAGACCATTTAAATGAGAACCAAGATGCTCTAACTTACAGCCAGCTCTTAGCTGATCTCAGACACTGAAGTAAGCTCTAGCAACTTGGCCCTCAGACACTGAAGTAAGCTCTAGCAACCTGGCCTACGTAAGAAGATTGTCGGCTGAGTCCAGCCCCAACTGATGACCTGAAATTAAAATAATGGTTGTTGTTTTAAGGCACTAAGTTTTCCATTTATTTGTGACACATCAAATGTTCTACTGATAAAAGTACCCAGTGGAATTTGCTTACAGGATTGCTTCTTTATCTTTTGGCCTCTAGTATCATCTCCCCAAAGTTGTGCATGTTTTCATTCCTCTTTCCCCTCTCCTTGTTTGCAAGTGAAAGTTGTCTCAAAATTTCAATTTTTTTTGCAACTTTTCCCTGCTAGATTACGTGTGTGTGTGTGTGTGTGTGTGTGTGTGTGTGTGTGTGTGTGTCTGATGGAATAGAACTAAAAAAGGAAGACTTCAATGAACCTAAAGAAGTAGTACTTGGCAGGGGATGTTGGCTCACACCTGTAATCCCAGCACTTTGGGAGGCCGAGGCAGTTGAATCACGAGGTCAAGAAATCGAGACCATCCTGGTCAACATGGTGAAACCCTGTCTCTAGTAAAAATACAAAAACTAGCTGGGCATGGTGGTGCACACCTGTAGTCCCAGTTACTCGGGAGGCTGAGGCAGGAGAATCGCTTGAACCTGAGAAGCAGAGGTTGCAGTGACCTGGATTGCACCACTGCACTCTAGCTTGACTACCAAGACTCCGTCTCAAAAAAAAAAAAAAAAAAAGTAGTACTTACGTGGAAATAGAAACAGTTGTTTTTAGTATTATCTTCAGCTTGATTTACACATTTTACTTATTTTTGATACAGGGCCTTGTAGCTGGCAATGCATAAATAAGGGCCATAAATAAATAATTGATATATTTTTGATATATTTTTCATTTTAATGTATATTTCTAAGGAAAGTAAAGTAAAAAATCAGTTTTATTTGAATAGTTTGTGTCGTTCTGGATTAATTTATACTGGGCCTTACTTGGAATCCATGTCTCCTGCCAGAGGTTGAAAATCCCAGATGTTCATGTTGAAACACCTAATCTGTGGTCCTTTCATCTATTCATTCAGTAAATGTTTATTCATTTCCTACTATTTGGTAGGCCCTATACTAGACTGAGGAAACAAAGATGAAGAAGATAGAGTTCCTATTTGCAGCATCTCAAAACATTGTTTTTAATAAAATTACTAGTGGAGTAAGTGACACTTTTGTTAGTAAAGCACTGAAATGTATAAATTATATTGTTTTAAAGATCTCTCTATTGGAAACTTACTCTTCTTTACTTATACTTTTATATCTGGTTTTAAGTAGGATAAAAAAGGGGAACAACATTACAGTCCTTGGATCTAATTCTAGATGTACCCATGAAATGTCTCACATGTGACATGCATCTATCACGTATTTTGCCACTGAAATAAAATCAAGAATTGTTGTGGGAAAGAAAGATGAATACGTAAATGAGTGAGTTAATAAGAGTGTTGTAGACAGGATAGCAGAACATACAGTAGCATTTAGGTGAAAAGACCATAGAAAAGGCTTCATATAAAAGATCACTCTTAATATGGGAGGCAAGCAGATGTCTGCTATTTGGACAAAATACTGGGGAAGGAGAGGCCATGGTAGGCATAGGGAGCAGCATTACCTAAGGAATAAAATGAAGATAATGAAGGATTTGGCATGAACATTAGCATGAGATGGGACATGGAGCAGAGGAAATGAGGGGTGGCAGCAAAAAACAGGATGAGAGATTAGAAAAATTGACTGGGGCCAAATCATAGAGAACTTATACGCCACGCCATGCTGACTGAACATACTCTGTAAATGATAGAGAAAATATTGAAGCATTCTGAGAAAGTAAATAGTGAGAATTAGCTTTATATTTTAGGAAGATTTATCTGGAGATATTTTGGAGGATAAATGAAATCCTAGAGTTAAGTGAAGCCCAGTTAAAACAAACAAACAAACAAAAACTCCTCTTACTACAATAGTGTAGTAAAAGAATGCAAGGGCCTAAAGTGATCTCAGTGTCAGGGAAGGAGGGGAATATCTATAGATTCATTAGTACTTAGTCCTATTGGAATGTGGCTGGTGACAGAAAAAGAACAGGCCCAGATGGTGCTCAGCTTTTGGACGTGGGGCATTAACTGAGTGAAGAGTGGTCTCATTAAGCACAATAAGAAACAGGCAGCAGGTTTCCAGTGATTTCAGAGGACTAATGAGGCCAGCTGACGGCTGTATTTACTTATCATTGAAACAGAATGTAGAAGAGGCTTTCTGGGATATCCAAGGAGAATGTTTCACAGGTATCTTGCTTCCCCGGTGCTGTACACTGGCTAGGCAAGTGCTTCATATAAACGTATGTTAATGCTGAAGAATCCAGCTCAGATAATAAACTAATGATCTTCTGATTCTTTCAGATGAAAACTTTTGACATTATGCACCAAAAGAGCATAGAGTCTACCTAAAATACTTGTAAAGGTCTCTTGCATTCTTACTATTCTGTGACTAATTACCCTGCTCTTTTAAGCAAGTTTCTGGAACTCACCTTTATATGAGAATGCTGAACTAGATGTTTTCTACATTTCCTGTCTGGCTGCTTTAACAACAAAATCTTTTCTGTGTTGAGCAGCTAAAAGAGACCTCATTATTGCATAAGTCCTAGTTGAATAGTCATTGTTGAATAAGACACCCTTTGCTGTCTAGGACAGCAAATGGGTATGACTATTTGAATAGAACAGGCAACCTAATTTTTCAAAAATATTATAGGAGGCTTTGTCAGTTGGAAGATTCTTCTTTATAGTTATCATGTCCATTCTTCAAGCATTTTGACACTAAGATATCTTTCATTTTTAGAAACTATTACCTCCAGAGTGCCAAATTTTAAATTTCCCAATAAAATAAACTGAGAGCAGAACTCAAATAACCAAGAGTACTATTTGACTATTCATCTTTTACGTAAAATAAAAATAAAACATTTTTCCTTACCCACATCTAATTTGGGGGCTGCCAAAGGACTCAAAAAACACCATTTTGCTTTTTATCAAAAACACCAAGGAAAAACCCTGAGGTTAATCTTGAACATTGAACAATGTTCTTGACTTTTTAAAGTTTTCTTCACAGGAGCAATGTGGGTTAAAGGGAAAGTAGTGTAACTGTGATTTTTTTTTTTTTAATGTTAATGCTCAAGGGGAATACCTTTGGCATCGCTGGTTCTACTACCATCAGGATATCATTTTCCTTTCCTTGTTCCTACAGTTGTATACATGAGAAAACCAGGACTTCATTTATGGTTTTGCTTCTTCTCCCCACAGGACTTGCCAATATTCTGCATTTAAATTTAAGGCATAAGTGAAATGGGCTGACTTTGGCTTAACTAAAAAGTCACATATTCCTGACTATATAAGAAAAATGTTGTATTGATTCTGATAGCCCACAGACTATTCAGTTTTGATTGATCCTTCACTCAAATACACTGCATGTTTTAAGCTCTCATTTCGCATTTTTGTGAAAGTGAAGTGAAGAGTTTGTGGCAATATTAAGTGTAAGGAAAATCTGAAGAGCTCTGAATTATCCTTGTTTGGCGTTGTTAGCCTTATTTGGGGTTATTTTCATGAACACAATTAAGTCTGCTATGGAAATAAAACACAAAACACTGCATTTAGTGATGAGTTTGTAAATAACAAAACTCCAAGTCACTTTCATTCTCAAGTGATAGTCTCTCTAAAAGGTAGTTAGGGACCATATAGCTGAAGGAGTTTGGCCTTCCAAATATGTTGGCAGTTCTTGGCCTCCACTCAGGTTCTGGCTGGTATGAAATTTGTTTTTCTTCGAAGGCTGCTCCAAGACTTCAGTAAAATGATTTGTATCTGGGTCTGTTTTGTTTCTCATGTGGTATCATACTCCCTTGCACAGACTTTGCCAGGAATAACCTCTGTTGGAAGGAAAGGGAAAAGGAGGAGGGAAAGAGGGAAAAGGGAGAAACAGCATATCAGACTGCCTTTATATTTTGGAATTTTGATAAAGAAAGCAGAATTCACTGTGAAATTCACTGAAACATTCCATTGCCTAGATAATAATAATCAAATATTTTAGAAGAAGATTGAAAGGATATAGCTTCATGGTTATTAATAGAGGGGTATAGTATTAGGCCACAATGTGATTTTCTGCATCAAAAGAGAGTAGATTAGGCTACACTGATGGAAATACAGTGCCTGAACCAGAGACTGCAGTCTCTCTGGATGCTGCTGCTTTGAAGGATTTCATTTAATCCAACTACCACCATCTAAAGAGGATGGTGACATATTAAAATGTATCTGGAAACAGTCATCCAGTAGCACTAGCTCGGAGGACATGATATTTCAGGAAGACTGAAAACACAGACTCAAGAAAAATTATGTTGCATTTCTGAAAGTGTGCTGGGCTGATCACCTGAGTCAGGATAACATGAGTTGCTTTTTAAAATGCAGATTTTTGACTTCACCTGAGAATTCGAGAATCAGAATCTTGAGGACCAGTTCTGGGGTAATGTGCTTCTTAAAGAAGTTTTCCAAATGAGGTTTATGCACATAAGTGTTTGAGAAGCCCTGGAATAGATGAACCTGAGGGCAAGCTGCCAGATAAGAAGGTAAGGCACAGGGTCCAAGGCATTGGTAAGGTAAGGCATTGGTCCAAGGATGGAATTCAACCACAGGGAGACAGATTTCAATCTAACAGATCTAAAATCATGAGCACTTTTTTATCACACTGTTTTCTTCTTTACACTCTCATTTCTTAGCAAAGTACATTTCACTTTATGGGTTCTAAGGAAATGTGTGTGGAGGGGATGAATGAGTAATTCTAATTAGAGAACCATATATTCTTGTTTGATAGGGCAGTTCTTGATTTACAACTGTTAAGCCAGTGTCCTTTCTAGTTTAGCATTTGTCCTGGATTTCTCTCTCACTCTCTCTCTCTCTGTGTGTCTCTCTCTCTCTGTCTCTCTCCTCTCTCTGTCTCTCACTTGCTCACTCACTCTTGCTCTGTCTCTCACTCTCACAAAGTATTATTGTTATTACTAGTGGCATTAAAGTAAGAAAGGGTAGATTTGACCAACTTCTACTTTGTATTTCCAGCTTCTGCCATGAGTTTACTACTATTTGTGAGGTGAATGCAGGTGAACAAAGTTCCTACTTTTAACATGTGGTTAAATCTGAAAGGTGACCAGCAGTGACTCTCTCTCTCTTTTTCCTATCATTCCAGTTGTAACATAATTAATATTTACCTTTATAGAACGGCATATGGAAAGTTCACTGATATAAGAAGTACCTTGGAATCAAAAGAGCTCAGGGTAGCTGTTTAAGTCTGTTTGCACTGCTATAAAGGAATTCCAGAGTCTGGGTAATTTACAAAGTAAAAGAAATTAATTGGCTCATGATTTGGCAGGCTGTACAGGAGGCATGGCCCCAGCATCTGCTTAGCTTCTGGGGAGGCCTCAGGAAGCTTTCCCTCATAGTGCAAGGCAAAGTGGGAGCAGGTAGATCACATAATGAGTGAGGGAAAAAGAGAGAGGTGGCAAGTCCTCGGACTCTTTTAAACAATCAGCCCTCACGTGAACTCACAGAACAAGAACTTACTCATTACCACAGGGAGGGCATCAAGCCATTCATGAGGGATCCACCTCTATGACCCAAACACCTCCCTCTAGGCCCACCTCTAATATTGGAGGTTACATTTCAACATGAGATTTGGATGGGACAAGACATCCAATCCATATCAGTAGTTACCTCTATCCAGTCTCAAATGGTAGAGACAGCAGCAAATGCTGCTACTCCTGTTAGCAGCTTGGTATACCAACCTGCATGCCATGACCCATGCTATGGCCTACAAGGTACACCAAGTTGTTATGCCACCAGTTAGCAAGACCAGAGGAAAGTGTGTAAAATTACAAATTAAGTGTAAATAAGTATGCACAGGAAATAAAGGACAATAGTTCTGCCAAAGAACATAGAGCAAGCAATTGGAAGGTCCTTGTTACAATTGTTTTGTCAGAACTTTGTACCATGTTAATCAACTATATCGTTATTTACTGTTTGTTAATTCTATTTTGTTTTGTAATAAGCCCCTATAGCAGTAATATACTGAAAAAAATAAAACTGTGTATGTAATGAACATTTAAGTTCTGAATTTATTTCTCATAAAATATTTGTTGAAAGTTATCATCCACATAGGGGCCACAGTGACATCACTGGCCATATGAAAACCAGAATACACAAATCTTCTGAAAAGCTTTAATGTCTAATTAAGTTGAACTATACCAAATTGCTATTTTGTAGGTCCAAAGCAAAGAGTTTTAGTACTATCATATAATTTAACCTAATGCTAGTTATTTTAAGATGATAATTGCTTTTGCTTTTGCTTTGCAATTACCATCTTAAAATAACTAGCATTAGGTTGACAGATGGGACCTAATTAAACTAAAGAGCTTCTGCACAGCAAAAGAAACTATCGTCAGAGTGAACAGGCAACCTACAGAATGGGAGAACATTTTTGCAATCTATCCATCTGACAAAGGGCTAATATCCAGAATCTACAAAGAACTTAAACGAATTTACAAGACAAAAACAATCCCATCAAAAAGTGGGCAAAGGATATGAACAGACACTGCTCAAAAGAAGACATGTGGCAAATAAACATATGAAAAAAAAGCTCATCATCACTGGTCATTAGAGAAATGCAAATCAAACCCACAATGAGATACCATCTCATGCCAGTTAGAAAAGAGATCATTAAAAAGTCAGGAAACAACAGATGCTGGAGAGGATGTGCAGAAATAGGAACACTTTTACATTGTTGGTGGGAATGTAAATTAGTTCAACCATCGTGGAAGACAATGTGGTGATTCCTCCAGGATCTAGAACCAGAAATGCCATTTGACCCAGCAATCCCATTACTAGGTATATACCCGAAGTATTATAAATCATTCTACTATAAAGACACATGCACGTGTATGTTTATTGCAGCACTGTTCACAACAGCAAAGACTTGGAACCAACCCAAATGCCCATCAATGATAGACTGGATAAACAAAATGTTGCACATATACACCATGGGATACTATGCAGCCATAAAAAATGATGAGTTCATGTCCTTTGCAGGGACATGGATGAAGCTGGAAACCATCATTCTCAGCAAACTAACACAGGAACAGAAAACCAAACACCTCATGCTCTCATTCATAAGTGGGACTTGAACAATGAGAACACATGGACACAAGGAGGGGCATATCACACACAGGGGCTTGTTGGGAGGTGGGGGGCTAGGGGAGAGAGTACCCTAGAACTTAAAGTATAATTTAAAAAAAATTCTCAATTCTATATTTTTCTGCATTAAAACTTATAAATTTTTCACAGGTGCTATGTTTTTGCCTCCATTTAGAGTGTTTTTCTTCAATATATGCAAGTTCTATTAATAATTCTCTTAAATATTTCACCTAATTTCAATGCTGTAAACTTGTAGGCCTTCTCAATTTCATTCCATTATAACTTAAAATATAAGTTTATCCAACTAAAAGTAGGAATTTGATCAGATCAGTCTTCTCACTATTCAAGATTTTTCAAAGTGCAATTGTAAAATTTCAAAATAAAGTCCTGTAGAGAATTTGAGCTCTCATGGTTTAATTTGTTCAGTTACCTTCTTACTTTTGTAGAAATAAATTTCAGTGTCTTTGGTTTGTGAATTTTGTTTTCAACTATTATAATTTTCTTGAATGTATTGAATTATTTTAAAAATATTTTTTGAATTTTTTGATTAAAGATTTTAATTGATTAAGAAAAGTGTGATAAAAAGTTAGAAAGCTTACTTACAAAAAAATTTCCCTGACATTAAGGATATTTAGGTAATTTTAAAAGTAGTACTTTAGTGGCTCAACAATTCTAATGCTAGATTGATGATGGGCAGCAAGGACAAAAGTGCATGTTACCATATTGAGCTAATTTTTTATTCAACATATCCTTAATGACAACATGTTTGTAATATTATTACCCTATGAATATATAAAAGTATTTGTAAATTTTGGTAGCTACAGATTCTCCCTCTATTATAGAATATCCCAGTTTGTATGCAATTATGAATTATTCATATGATATAACCAGTTTCTGCTCGCAGGTTTCTTAATTTGCAAAGAATATTGTTTTTACTGCAATAATCTCCTTCTCCAAAATGTATATTCACATTAACATTGCATTTACCATTTGTGAATTGGATACTTCTCATTGTAATTCATTTAACTGCTTTTCTAGGTGAAGCATCTAATATTTACTAATATAAAATTAACATCATTTTAATGTTTGCAAAGTTTTGTGAATGAAGTCAATACTAACTTTTAGTAAAGCATAAAAATAATCTTAGAATGAAGAGTAAGTTAAATTACTTTATAAAAACAGTCATTTGATTAAGTGAAAAGTCAGCCTTTGAAGAATGATTTACAAATGGACTTTCTTCCATTGTTGGCTGATGTTAAATTATCATCGTTTTTTATTAGTTCAGTATTTTTTTATTATTATACTTTAAGTTCTGAGATACATGTACAGAATGTGCAGGTTTGTTACATAGGTATACACATGCCATGGTGGTTTGCTGCACCCATTAACATTAGGTATATTTACATTAGGTATATCTCCTAATGGTATCCCTCCACCCTCCCCCCACCCCACAATAGGCTCTGGTGTGTGATGTTCCCCTTCCTGTGTCCAAGTGTTCTCATTGTTCAATTCCCACCTATGAGTGAGAACATGCGGTGTTTGGTTTTCTGTTCTTGCGATAGTTTGCTGAGAATGATGGTTTCCAGCTTCATCCATGTCCCTACAAAGGACATGAACTCATCCTTTTTTACAGCTGTGTAATATTCCATGGTGTATATGTGCCACATTTTCTTAATCCAGTCTGTCACTGATGGACCTTTGGTTGGTTCCAAGTCTTTGCTATTGTGAATAGTGCCGCAATAAACATATGTGCATGTGTCTTTAGGGCAGCATGATTTATAATCCTTTGGGTATATACCCAGTATATACCCAGTAATGGGATGGCTGGGTCATGGAATTTGCTTTAAGCTATTGAGCACTTCAGCATGTGTGTATGTGCGTGCGCATGCGTGCACACATGCATGCCTGTGTGTGTGTGCATATGTATATTTCTTAATGATAAATATCTTGATACATAGAGAAAGCTCAATTTATTATATCAACAATTTAAAATGTATTCACCATAAAATAAGCTTTGCAGAAGAATGCAGGTCATTTCATGAAAAAATATAAAATATTAAAACTATACTGAAAATAACACATTCTTCAGAAAAATGCCAGTGATACATTTTCAGGTATACAGCTGTGAAACTAATACAGGAATATGTACAAAAAATTAAACAGATATGTAATTTTTAAATGTTCAGATAATGATTATAATGAGACATTTTTAAATTTTGCTTTAATTTACAGGGACCTTGTTTTTGTTTTTTAAAAAATAGTTTTCCAAATAGTTTTTGAATATAACTATTTTGTGGGTCCACCAATTTACTAAGATTGATTTGTCAGTCAGTAAACACTGCAAAAATTATATAATTTAATGAGTTTCAGTGCTTTCATTCTTTTGCTCTCAAATGTATCCCAGTTTTGACGATGAATTGCATAGTCATCTTACCTTTAATGGTTAGTGAGAGCTGTATTAGACTGTCACAGAAAGTAGTGAGCTTCCTGTCCCAAGACATTCTGAGGAACAGGGTAAGCTGAGCCCAACTAACAGATGTTGTGGATGGCACGTCCGAATCAAGAACGAGGCTGGAACAGATCACTGGGACTCAGCCTTTCACTTCTTGTCTGCACAATTACTTTTTCAAAAGATATTTGTACAGAGAAGCAAAGCTTTATTTTTTATTAATAAAGTTTTGTTAATTTTATTATTTTATTAATATTAGTTGTATTAATTTTGATAAAATGAATATTTGTTTTATCAATTTATTAATTTGTTAATTATTAAGTATTTTGTTAATATTAATAAAACTAATATTAGTTTTACTAAAATTAGTTTTATTAATTTTTATTCATCAAGTAAGTAAAAGGATGAAAGGAAGAGCAAGAAGGAAGGCAAGGAGGAAGGGAGGAAGGAAGGAGGGAAGAAGGAAGGAAGGAGAGAAGGAAGGAAGGAAGGAGAAGGAAGGAAGGAAGGAAAGTAGGAAGGAAGGAAGGAAGGAGAAGGAAGGAAGGGAAGGAGGAAGGAGAAGGGAGGAAGGGAGGAAGGAAGGAAGGAAAAAAGAAGGGAAAGATAAGGGCGATAGGAAAGCATGATGGGAAGAAGGGAATAATAAGTGAAAGTGGAAAAACTAGAGGCTCTGAGAACTACGACAGCCTGTCCTTGTTGGGCATAATGCTAGGGGTTACTTTCTTCTTGAACCATGCTTAATTTTCACTAGTGAGGTCTGTTAGAGCCTATCTGTTCATATGCAATGGCCCTTTTGCCAGGAAATGGGCAGAAACCCTAGCACAATAACCCACAGAATGTACTTAAGACTTTTGTTAGTGGGTCAGGAGAAAAGTGGAATTGAAGAAGCACTCATTGTCTAAGGTCACTGCAGCCAAATAAGCATTAGAGGTTAATCTGTAGACAGGCAGGGTCACTGGATTTAGTAGGTCAAACAGGCAATAACACCATAGAGTGAGGAGGTTTTTCTTAACAGTTGTTACTAAAAGTGCAAACGAGACTATATTATCATCTCACTGGTAGCATGAATACTGCTAGGTGAGAATCACTGAACTGCGAAGTCCTCTTTTGACTCTGCGATGCCACCACAGCTATTATAGTATGATAGTTAAGAGCGTAGCATGTGGAGCCAGGCGGACTTTTAATTCAAGCACAGCTCCACAGCTTACGACTTAGGTGATCCTGAGTAATTTCCTGAACACGTCTAAGCCTGTGTCTTCATTTGCAAAGTGGAGATAATATTTCTTATGTCATTATGCTTTGGGAGGATTAAATAAAATAATATATGACTGACCAGTGCTCAGTGTCTGATAATATTGAATAAGCACTCATTAAATTGAAGTTCTCATTATTTGATATTAACATTATTATTAATGATATTATTACTGTCATTATGAACATCATTATTATTATTATAGATAGCAGTCTGGTTTTCCCCTCTTCCCTCCAAAACTTCAATACTATAATTATTGCTCCATTCATTTACTCAACAGATGTTTATTAAGCTCCCATTATTTGCAGGGTTCTGAGATAACTGGGATTGAAAACTGAATAAGACATGTTGCAAGATCTCAAATCTGGGTGGCAAAACTAGGCTTTTTGCCTCTTTTGGGATAGTCTTTACTCAGAAGTAACATAACTGAATCTATTGCCTGTACTTTGTTATAGGACTGAACTCAAGAAAGAGTTGTTCTGTGTCACCTGGCCTGTTCACTGAGCAGGAACCCTCTTCCTTTTAGAAATGGTGTGTGCATAGGTGTGTGTATTTTCCATATGTGAGTAAGTTAGTCCTGACTATGGATTAGGAATATGAGTCAGTATTGGTGGAACTGTCTTAGGTGGCAATAGTATGGCAATGACAGTGTGTGGTTTCAGGTGAATGGGACTTGGGTGTAGGTTTTGCTCTGTTGCAACTGTCTTTCTCATTCTGAGCTGCTAAGAGGTTCCTGAAAAGTCAGGGCTATTGGTGCCACCATATATGACTTTGTATGAGCTCTTCCCTTTTCTGTGAACAATCATCTCTGTTTTTTCTCATATAAAGATACATGCATATATCAGATACAGACTGATACATGTCTTTATATTTCTGCTAAATCATAAGTCCCTTAAGGACAGAAACTTGTTGATCTCGTAATCTTAGCAAACAGCACAGTGTCTAGAACCTCAATGGGTGTCTAGTAAAAACTTGCCAAATAGGTGGGTGAATGAATGAATGAATGAATGAAATGATGTAGTACAGATATATAAGATTAATTATTCTACCCTAAAACATTTTCTGCATAATCAGTGAAGTCTCCAACAGGGACTACTTCTCATGCTTGTATTTCAAACTTTTGATTCTCTTACCACAGCTAAACCCTTGAAGGACTATCCCCTTCATACTCTTACTAACCAAACTCTGAACATTCAACTCAATGTTTCAGAAACTAAATACCATCCTCCCTAGTTACTTTTGACAACTGCTGTCAGACATTTTCACTCACTTAAAAATCATATAGATTTGTCATCACTTTCAATTTCCCTAAAATCCCCAACTGTCTTTCCCCATCACTCCCAAACCTGATGACAATTCTAATTCTCTTTTCCTTCCTCCTACCTTCCAAGTGCATAACCTTTTCCCCTGTCTTGACCCCATCTCTTCTCAGTTACTGATAACCTTTGCCTCAAACTCACTCCCCATCTTATACTCTTGATTAATCTATCTATTTCCTCAGAATCTTTCTTAGCTTTGTTCAAGCATGTTGGCTTTTACTTTTTACACGAAGTCATCACTAAATGCTATCTGCTCTTTCAGCCATTATCCCACACATGGCCTTTTGTTATTTGTCTCTTATCCCTGCCCTTTTCCCCAGGCTCTTTTGAGCCACAATTACACATGAACAGGTCTCCCTTATCTTCACAAAGTTATCATTGGATTCCACATACTTATCCAACTGCCACTCAAGATTCTCCTACCGTTCATCATATCTAAACCCGTGTGGTAGTTCCTTGATCTCCTTCCATCTGACACAATTGAAGTAGTCCTGAGAACTATAACAAGTAAGTATTTGAGTCAACACCAAGGTCAACTGATAATCTCTCTAGAATTTGACCTTTGGTCCTTTCCACTCTTTTCTCTTCAACATTAGACAGCTGATCCTGACCCCTTTTTCTATTAAGATATTGTGCTTGTTCATTTTCTGTCTTTACTAAGCCATTGATTTAACAGCATCTTTCTGATTCCATTATATTCAAGCAACATCCACTATCTACACTGTAAGTATTGGAAAAAATATAAAATATGTAAAGCACCTATGGCAATGCCTATCACAAAATAGTTCTTTCAATATCACTTCTCTATCTTGACCCTTTTTCTTTGCCCACAGCAATGCTGTGGATTCTTTTACTTCACAGGCAGAAAATGGGTACAGACAGATCAATTAAACTTTCCTAGCAGTTGCAGCTAATCTGTGACTACATCAGAACCAGGAATCAGGTCTCCCTCTCCAGGCACAAACACAGCATTCATCTATGACGTCTCTGCTTCTGAACTATACTTTCTATCGTGAAATTTTATTTCTGAGACTCCAAGGAGATTTCCAGATTTAATAATTATGTGAAACGCAGATATTATTTACAATAGAATACGATTGGTAAATGTGCACTAACTTAAAACAGACTTATGGGTGCTAGGATGAAATGAATTTGAAAAATAGAAAAGAACTGGTTACTTATATGCACAAGGATGCTGACCTTACAAAGGAGGAACCACTGAAAGTACCCCTAAAGTGTTCTGTACCCTATTACTTAATTATATGTTTTATATAATTACATACACACATATAAATGCTATATTATTTAAAGTAGCTTTTAATCTTTTCTTTTTCTTTGAAATGGAATCTTGCTGTGTCGCCCAGGCTGGAGTGCAGTGGCCTGATCTTGGCTCACTGCACCCTACGTCTACCGATTCTTATGCCTCAGACTCCAGAGGATCTGAGATTACAGGCGTGTGCCACCATGCCTGGCTACTTTTTGTATTTGTAGTAGAGATGGGGTTTCACCATATTGGCCAGGCTGATCTCGAACCCCTGACCTCAGGTGATCCACCCACCTCGGCCTCCCAAAGTCCTGGGATTACAGGTGTGAGCCGCCATGCCCGGCCTAAAATAGCATCTAATCTTCAAAGTTTAATTTATATAAAAACTTTCAAAGCCGTTGTATGAACTGTGAGCTCTATGGTAATACCTTGGTTAAGTGGGTGATCAACTAAGGGTGCATGCATCAACCAGAAGAAATGATGACTTTGTGAATCTCAGTACAACGTTTTCAGGTAGTTCTGCCAATGATTAGCTTGGCAACACTGGGAAATTCCTTAACCTCTGTTGAACGATGGTTGATACATCTATAAAATGATGATAGTGCCTAGGATTAAAAAGAGTTTATACAGTGCCTAATGCAATGCTTGGCACATAATGATGCTATTTTCCTCTTCTTCCTCTCACCCAGCTTCTTTGTGAGTTTCTCTGAGTACAGTCCATGGAAGTTAGCACCCATATCACAATTATGAAAGCTTTCTTCAGCTTTAATAATTTTTTCATTTTCATTTGTTTGTAACAGAAAAAATAAAAAGTAAATATCCTCAATATCTAGCGATGAAGAATTAAACATTTTGATACATCTATTTAATGAGATACTGTCCATCTTAAATGTTAGTGTATATTTGTATACGTCGATATAAAGATATAAAGAGCAATTCGTGTTAATTGAAAATGGCAAGCTCCAAACAATACATACAAATCTGATACCATTTTAAAAAGTCATATGTATATAAATACATATTATTTACATATAACAATACATACCATTACTGGATTTCATATGGCTGGACAATTAAGATGTTTTTAAAAACTTTCTTTTTTTTTTTTTTTTCCGAGACAGAAGTCTCGCTCTGTTGCCCAGGCTGGAGTGCGGTGGCCAGATCTCAGCTCACTGCAAGCTCCGCCTCCCGGGTTCACGCCATTCTCCTGCCTCAGCCTCCCGAGTAGCTGGGACTGCAGGCGCCCGCCACCTCGCCCAGCTAGTTGTTTTTTTTTTTTTTTTTTTTTTTTTTTTTTTTTTTTGTATTTTTTAGTAGAGACCGGGTTTCACCGAGTTAGCCAGGATGGTCTTGATCTCCTGACCTTGTGATCCGCCCGTCTCGGCCTCCCAAAGTGCTGGGATTACAGGCTTGAGCCACCGCGCCCAGCCTAAAAACTTTATGTCTTATTAAAAACAAGCTAAGAACACAAATGTGATTTTCTGAAGAAAAGTTTTAACACCCTCTGAGGATTTTACATGATAATTTTAATTAACAATCTGAATCTCAGTGTAATGAGATTATGGTTGATTAAAACATTTAATATATATTACATACTTTTTCAAAAACAAGTATATATTATTTGCTTAATAAAAATTAATAAAAGCCAACAAAAACAAGCAAACCCTATATTCATTGAACCACATCATATACCCTGGTGGATCAATATACCACATGTACATTCCCTTATGAGAAGGGACTTACAAAATGCCTGAATGTAAAAATAGAGCAGTTCTTTTTTCTTTTTTTCAAATGTATACAGCAAATATCTGCTATCAATGTTAAATAATTTATCAGTTGTATTTGTGTATCTACACATTCTAAATGTGACCAATATTTTAAATGACACTTCATGCTGTAATCACTAGAGTCAATGTACAAGTATTATTGTAGTTTGGATTCCTGGAAAAAATGCATACGAATTCAAACAAACTTGTAAAATCTAAACAGAGTCTTTTATTAGTGACCCCTAATGACCCACAATCAAAGCTAAACATCTTGACTAAACAATTATCTTTGGGAATTGAAACATAAACAGAAAGAAAATTCGCTGTTTACCCTTAGTCTGTGTGGCTATTCCTCTCTGGCATTTTCACATCTACATTCATTCTATCAATATTATAAAGTTCTTGTTAAAATTTTCAATCACTTTCTTATTTAGAAAACAAAATGAATATAATTTTATATCTACCTACCTACCTAAATAGTTTCCCTGTATACATACAATCTCTTCAACAAAACCCAGTATGAAACTATGCAGGAAATGGCAGACTTTGTTCTTAGAACCAGGCATATAAAATGCCTCCTGAATATTATGCATTATTTCGCCTCTCCCACTCATATTTCCAAATCAGTTTCTTTCTCTAATATTATCATATGAATAGTTTTGCCAAACTTGGGTACACTCATCTGCATGCAAGTCCTTAGAATTGTTTCCCAAGAACTGTTTTAATATTGGAAGTTCTGGTGCTGATTAAAAGTTTTGAAAATAATCTTTAAAATATATGGAGGTATACTACTGAACTGCAAACTTAAGGATGGTTAAGATGGTACATTTATGTTATGTGTATCTTACCACAATAAAAAATAAGTTTTAAAAAATAGCCAATAAGCCTATATTGGGAAGTCTTCCCATTAGGGAGAACTACATGGAGGTACATGTATGTGTATTTAGAAAAAGGAAGCTTCACCAGGATTAATTTTTGCCTTTGCACTGGACTCCAGGGAATTGAGATTAATACAAAGCCTAAAAAGAAATAGATCTGGTACACTTTATAAATCCCTGGCAGTCAGATCAAAGTTGGTATGAATGCCATTTGTTAAAAGTCAGAACATGTGTCATATACTTTTACTTTGAATGAACATTATTTATGGACTTACCTCATTACACTATGAGTAAGGAAAAATTTCAGGAAACTCTATTTTAGGAATCAGATGTTTTAGCTACACAAACCTCTTGCAGCGACAGAACAAAAAAAGTAAAATTCCTTTTGTTTTAGCTTTCTAGAATCATAAACCTGTGCAAATGTAGAGATAAATAGCATTGCCAAAGGCAAATATTGCTTCCAGCTGATGGTATTAGCAGACTATCAACTCGTCCTTGCCTGCCTCATGACTTTTGTTGTTTACTTAGCAAAGAAATGTCACTTTTAAAAATGTGTAAATGTCCTTACATGGAACTCATAATAAATGGAGAGAAAAACACAATAAAGAAGGAAATAGTAAATGATTATAACAAACTCTTTAGTCCCTTACTTGGCCATCTGTCTTCAATTTCAGGCATGTTGTTTTGAGTAGCATCCCTTTGTGACCAAATATAATGGGATAGGCAAGTTAATGAACTACGACAAGTACCATCATAAATGTGATGTATCACCAAGGCAAAGCCACCCAAGATGCAAGGCAGCTACCGTTTTTCTGTGAAGCTACTAGTTTCTTGTACAGTGCTCTGGGGAAAAGAGTAGCCTCATTTATCTCTATATTTATTGTAAAGTCTCAGACTGCTGCCTCATTCTTTCTCCCTTCCTGACTTTGACCTCCAAAGAAAAATGAGCGAGGCAGAGAAGCCACAGAGAAATGTAGGCAAAAAAAGAGAGATAAGATTTCGATTTACCTGAAGGAAAATACGTGTTCACCACTTTCTTCACTAGTCAGGATTCCTGAATAAATTACCAAATCAATTTTGCCAAAGTGGAAACATTTGTTGGCCGACTCAGGCACTAACCAACTGTGTCTTTGCATATTTCTTTCAAACCCTTTCCTCAGAAAACACCTATATGTTTTATATTCTTTAAATTTGTTCAGAGTGTTTCTAAGTAGACACTATTGTCTGAAGCAGTGAATTTAGTTTCTTGCTTATGAAAAATATTTAAAATGGCACTAGAAATAAAAGACACAGTGTTAGTAACTAGGAGGCTTAAGAGATTGTATTGGAAAAGTCTGAGTCTCTGTCGATCCATTTTTATTCTTGTGTGTAATGGATTGAGTGATTTTGTTTTAACTGGCTAGTTGATAATAAAGTTTATTACTGTAAGAAATTAGAATATCTTTCTGAACTCATTTCATTCTCTGAATTTATCTTTCCCATCTATTCCACTTTATCCAAGTGAAAATTTGTTCTCTATGTATTTCAGCTGATTTAAGACATGAAGCGGCTTTCTCATTCACAGGTGCTGGAAAGCAGCCCGATCTTTCATCTTAGAATTCTCCATTTTCTGTGGGGTTCTTCATACCTAGGATCAATTATTTTGCAGTGTTATGGGCCTAATTTTAAGACTCCTACCCTAGGCCAATATACCCTGTATACTCCCCTTCTCTTGAGTGAGAACAAGACTTTGAATATGATGAATTTCACTCCTATAATTAGGCTACCTTCTATAGCAAAGGTGAAAAGATTACACTGAATTAACTAAGGCCCCAAATCAGTTGAACTTCAGTTAATTGACGTAATTAGGTGATCTACTCAGGTGAGCCCTGAAAAGGGACTGTGAATTAGTCCCTTCTAGCATTGCTATGAGACTGGGTAATTAATGAAGAATAGAAGTTTAATTGGCTCATGGTTCTGCGGGATGTACAAGAAGCATAGTGGCTTCTGCTTCTAGGAAGTCCCCAGGAAAGTTACAATCATAGTGGAAAGCAAAGGGGGAGCCAATACGTCACGTGGCCAGAGCAGGAGGAAGAGAGAGAGGTGGGAGGTGCTATACACCATTAAACAACCAGATCTCATGATAACTCACTCACTATCATGGGAACAGCACCAAGGGGATGGTGCTAAGCCATTAATAAGAAGTCCACCTCCATGATCCAATAACCTCCCTCCAGGTCCCACCTCCAATACTGGGGATTATAATTCAGCCTGAGATTTGGTGGGGATACAGATCCAAACAATATCTGGCTGCATCCTTCCTGAAATAAGTGATTCAACGTACAAAGGTTTCTGTTTCTGGCCATAGTAGGAGAAAATTACTATGTTATGGATAGGGCCATCTGCAAGGAATAATGGGTGGCCACAAGGAAATGAGAGTGACCTCTGGCTGAGAGCCTGCAAGAAAATGTGGCCATGAGTCCTACAGCTGCAAGGCACTGAGGTCTTCCAACCACCTGAATGAGCTTGGAAGAAAATCCTGAGATTAGACCACACCCCTGGCTGACCCGTTGATTTCAGCCTGGTGAGACCATGAGCAGAGGACCCAGTTGACCTGTGCGTAGATTCTTGGCCCACGAAAATTGTGAGATAACAGATTTATATTTGTTTTATATCACTAAGTTTGTGGTAATTTGTTATGTAGCAATGCACAACTAAAACACACAGCATATGAATGCACCAGAGGTATTGTAAAGTGTTTGATGATTACTTTCTCAGTCAATCCTCAGACTTACATTCATTGTCCTGAACGGTCACTCTTCAGTACTACTCAAAATATATAGCTTATTTGGTTTTTTGAATACTCAAGCTGGACTCTAGATGTGCCCCCTTCCCATTTCATAGATGAGGAAACTAAGGTTCAGAATAGTTGACTAGTATGAGGATACACTGTAAGTAGAAAAAAATTTAGATCTGTTTCAGATATTTTTCCACAATGGTAGAGAAAGTAGATTAAGATTTACTTTTGATTTAAGAACAATGGAATTAATCCCTTCCATTTCTGAGTTGGGGTAATATGACCGATCTTTGTATTTCCTGTAACACCCGATGCAGTTCTTTACAGCTATGCTGGGACCCTTCTTTCTGGAAGTATCATATTGGCAGAGTACCTTGCACCTGATAAGTATTTAATGAATATTTTATGAATTAATGACTGATTTTAATGAGGCTTAATTGGCTGTGTAGATGGGAGAGAGGATTAGGAATATAAATATGTCTGTAAAATCATAATGGGGTGGAGGATGGAGGCAGACAATAAAGAAAACAGAATGTCTTTTAAAACCAAATGCTTAAAGGTTTCTAAGGAAATATTTGCCACATATATTGATGAAATACTTAAAACACTGATATACTCAAACTAAATCAACAAATAAAATAAAATCATCATTCATGAAATGGAAAACAGCATTAATGAAATAGAATTACAGAACTATGATTTCACCTGAAACTGGAGAAATACCATCATCTATCTCTTCTTGCCTCACGTCACTCCCACTGTGACAGCTACCTCAAAAATTAGATCAATGTGCAAAGATATTTTCACCAACCTCAGGTCACAATAACATCTTTTCTAAAGGAACTGCAACAGTAGCCAAATTGGAAAGAACTAGAATCCATGACTATACCTGAAATACTCAGCTCTTGCTTTAACAAGGGATGTCCATAACTGAACTCCATACTTTTCTGGAGGCTCTCATTATTTCATTGTGATAATAAACAGGAAGATTGATGTTGTTTGAAGGAAATGTCTTCCAATTCTCGATCCTCAGGGTCTAACACAATGTTTCCATGGGACATGGAGGTAAAGCATGTATTTCGCTGTTGATGTTTCTCCAGTTGTCAAAATCTCATAAGTGAGTGCATTTGACTTTAACAGCTCCTGTAAGATTCAAGAGTGCCAGTGGGCAGTAGCAGTCAGGACAGAAGAGCTCGTGGAACGTTATATGAATCACACAATTTCAAGGACTCACTCTTTCTCAGTGGGAATTTTAGTCGGTTTGTGTATTTCTTAAGTCTGATTTTCTATTGAACAAAGGATATTACAAAATCTGTACTTCCTGGAGCAGATTTTTCCTTAGCCTCCACAAACATTTTTATGTGAGGGGAAAATGCTGACACTGCATTTGATTTATTTTCAGTTTCAGAAAAACATGACCAACATGAACACCACTGAAGCATAAGTATCATAATTGAAGTGACAAAATAAAGAAAAGGACCAAATGTCATCCGAAAGAAATTGCCCTGGAGTGTTATTTACCTTGATTTCGGACTTCAGTGTAAGTAAGCCCACAAGCTGAAGTCCCAAACTGGAGTGGATAGATCACCTTTGCCCCCAGACCTAAAGGTTACTATAAGGGTAGTGATTCAGGGAAAGAGTACCCAGTAATGCCTTATACTGTCAAAGCAGCCACACACACACTGTTTATTAGTTTCTGTTAGTCCTGGTTTTTAGTCTAGAAGTGCTAGAAGCAACAATTATTCTTTAACATCACATACTGCATATTTACAAGGCAATAGTTTGTCAGGAGCACACTAAAGGCCTGAAAGAGTAAATGCTAGTTCCAAAGATGTTTAAATTACCACTAGCATATAGCTAACATATAACAAAGACCTAGCAAGTTTATTAAAACCATAAAATATAAGATGCCTGGCCAAATTTGAATTTTAGATAAATAACAAATTTTTTTTAGGATAAGAAAACATCAAATATTGTATGGGTATACTTATATAAAAATTATTCATTGTTTATCTGAAATTCAGTTCTAATTGTGTATCCTGAATTTTCACTTGCAAAATCTGGTAAACTTGTTTTTTAATTTTTTAATTTTTTAAGTTCCAGAGTACATGTGCAGGATGTGCAAGTTTGTTACATAGGTAAACGTGTGCCATGGTGGTTTGCTGCACCTATCAACCCATCACCTAGGTGTTAAGCCCAGCCTACATTAGCTACTTTTTCTAATGCTCTCCTCACCCCCACCCTCCTCTGACAGGCCCCAGTGTGTGTTGTTCCCCTCCCTGTGTCCATGTGTTCTCATTGTTCAGCTCCCACTTATAAGTGAGAACATGCAGTGTTTGGTTTTCTGTTCCTGCATTAGTTTGGCAAACCTATTTCAAAAACAGTAAGAAGAAATCACTCCGAACTTCCCAGATCACACATTTTATTCTTAAAGTCGTTAGTGTGCCTGTTACCTGAAAAGAAAAGAAAAGCAGGATGAATAGTTATTTTCTTATCAGTTTCTCCACTGGTCTATGCACACTAACCTGGAGAGAAGGTGAGAGTCCAGTAATATGTATCCTAACAAGGGCAACCAAAATAGTTGAGAGGCATGTGATAGGTTCCTCAAATACCTAACCTCTAGTCACATTTGATCAAATAATTTTTATCAGGTTTTAATTGACAAATAAAAATTGTATATATTCAAGGTGTACAATGTGATGACTGGAAATATGTAACATTGTTTGTGTGTATATATATATATATATTTCAAATTAATCAACATGTCCATCACCACACATAGTTACCGTGTGTGTGTGTGTGTGTGTGTGTGTGTTGGTGTATGTGTGGTGAAGACATGTTAAGATACCTCTTAGCAGATGTCAAGCAAACAATACAGTATTGTTAGCTGTCGTCATCTTACTGGACATTAGAGCCCCAGAACTTATTCATCTTATAGCTAAAAGTTTGGACCATCTGACCACCATTTTCACCCATCTTCCAGCCCCTGGTAACCACCATTCTACTCTCTTTTTCTATGAATTAGACTTTTTAAGATTTCACCTATAAATGAGATCATACAGTATTTGTCTCTCTGTGTCTGACTTATTCCACTTAGCATTTTATCCTCCATGCTCATTCATGTTGTTCCAAACAGCAGAAATCCATTACTTTTAAGGCTGAACACAAGCGTACATACACATATCACATTATCTTTATTCATTCAGTCATTGATGAATGCAGGTTGTTTCCATATCTTGGCTATTGTCAACAGGGCTGCACTGAACGTGGGAATGCGGATATCTCTTCAACACTGATTTCATTTCCTTTGGATTCACATTCAGAAGCTAGATTACTGGATCATTTGGTAATTCAAACAAACTATTTTTAAATAGAGATTGAAAATGTTTTTATGCAGTACTTATTATCAAACTTTGTTATAGGCAATGTGAACACAAAACCAAAGTACAGTCTCCTGGATTGAAAAGCTTAAATTCATGTTGTTAAGGAAACAGTAAAAATACATGGGACACAATTAGAAAATGATGAAGACCAATTTATTCATCATTCAGATGTGTGCAATACAGACTCGTTCGTTTATTCATTTGTCATGAGTGTCATGAGTCAGGTCTTGCTTCAGTGCTGATGACACAACTATGAACAAATCAGTCTCTTTTCTTACAGAGTTTCTATTCTAGTTGGGAATAAAGGGATAATAAACAAATGATAAGGGATAAAAGTAAATGAATTAATAAGAACATGTCTGATGGTAACAGTTTCTATGATGATTATTAAAAAGAGAGATAGGTTTGGGACAAGCAAAGTTGTCTCTATGGAGGTGACATTTCAGCTGTGCAATAAGGAGGCAGCCCATAGAAAGACAGAGGAAAAGCAGCATTCTGATGGAGAGTAGACTTAGTTCAAAGACCCTAAGGCAGAAGTAACCAAGGCAGTAACAACCTTTCTGTGACTGAGGAGCAGAGGGAAGGATCAAGTGACTGGGTCAACAAAGGAGAGAGATAGGGAAGGCCAGTTAGGCCGGGATTTTCTTCTAAGTGTCATGGAGAGACATTGGAAGGTTTTAAGCAAGAAAGGTTACAGGGTCTGAAACATTTTTTAAATAAATCATCTTAGCTGCTGCAAAGACACAGAACTGTCTATACACAATTCTCCAAGTAAGAATGAAAGGAGAAGCAGTGGTGGAGAGACTTTGACCCTAAGCAGGGGAGACAATGGTAACTTGTCTCAAGTAAGAGTGGAGAATGAGATGGAGGTTAAGTTTGAGATATATTTTGGAGGCAAAGTTGATAAGACACGCTGATGCAAAGAAGAGAATTAAGGATACTTCCTAGGTTTAGCTGAAGCATCTAGATGGATGACAGTGGTATTTACTGAGAAGGAAAATCAGGTGATCAATAGTTATGGTATAGGATTTATTCGGCTTGAGAAGAATTTTACTAAGCTAAATGGATATGTTAAATAGGAGAGACAGATTAAATCTGGCTGGCCTAGTCCAGCAAGAACCATGGAGAGAGAGGACTTGCCCTTAAAAAGTGGATTGAATTCAAATGGAGATGGGAGGAATTTTTTGCGTCTCCACAGAGAAAACAAAGTTAGAAAAGATGTAAAAATGAGAATAAGCATGAAATGTGACTGGAAGTAAAAGAGTGGGGAATTTATGTTGGAAAAAAAAGCGAGAGGTAAAATTAGAACTATAAAGGATATTCATTATTTAATCAAAAGAGTTTGAATTCTTTTTCTAAAAAACATGGAGCCATTGACAATTTTAGGCTTAAAGCTAGGAAAACTTTCAATTCTGTCTTATTTCCTGTTGGATCTCCATTGCTGAATACAGAGTCTGGCACATAGCAAGTCATCAATTTATTACAAATATGAGTGGAAAATGAATGAATGATTGTATAGCAAAGTTATGTTTTCATAATGAAAGAACAATGGGTGAAGAAACCAGGGAAAGGGCTCCCTATTTCAAACAGGTAGGCTCTCAGATTGGAGATAGAACTTTTGTGTGTGTGTGTGTGTATGTTAAGTGTTTATTCCCACAGACTCATTCATCTTAACTACCAGATACTTTCAGTAATTAAATGCCAGCATGTAAGAAAGATCTGAAAATCAGATTCTTCATGCAGTGTTCTTCCAATGTTTTTTTTTTAATTAATTAATTTATTTATTTATTTATTATTATTATACTTTAAGTTCTAGGGTACATGTGCATAACATGCAGGTTTGTTACATATGTATACTTGTGCCATGTTGGTGTGCTGCACCCATCAACTCGTCAGCACCCATCAACTCGTCATTTACATCAGGTATAACTCCCAATGCAATTCCTCCCCCCTCCCCCCTCCCCGTGATAGGCCCTGGTGTATGATGTTCCCCTTCCCGAGTCCAGGTGATCTCATTGTTCAGTTCCCACCTATGAGTGAGAACATGTGGTGTTTGGTTTTCTGTTCTTGTGATAGTTTGCTAAGAATGATGGTTTCCAGCTGCATCCATGTCCCTACAAAGGACACAAACTCATCCTTTTTTATGGCTGCATAGTATTCCATGGTGTATATGTGCCACATTTTCTTAATTCAGTCTGTCACTGATGGACATTTGGGTTGATTCCAAGTCTTTGCTATTGTGAATAGTGCTGCAATAAACATACGTGTGCATGTGTCTTTATAGCACCATGATTTATAATCCTTTGGGTATATACCCAGTAATGGGATGGCTGGGTCATATGGTACATCTAGTTCTAGATCCTTGAGGAATTGCCATACTGTTTTCCATAATGGTTGAACCAGTTTACAATCCCACCAACAGTGTAAAAGTGTTCCTATTTCTCCACATCCTCTCCAGCACCTGTTGTTTCCTGACTTTTTAACGATGGCCATTCTAACTGGTGTGAGATGGTATCTCATTGTGGTTTTGATTTGCATTTCTCGGATGGTGAGTGATGATGAGCATTTTTTCATGTGTCTGTTGGCTGTATGAATGTCTTCTTTTGAGAAATGTCTGTTCATATCCTTTTCCCACTTTTTGATGGGGTTGTTTTTTTCTTGTAAATTTGTTTGAGTTCTTTGTAGGTTCTGGATATTAGCCCTTTGTCAGATGAGTAGATTGCAAAAATTTTCTCCCATTCTGTAGGTTGCCTGTTCACTCTGATGGTAGTTTCTTTTGCTGTGCAGAAGCTCTTTAGTTTAATGAGATCCCATTTGTCAATTTTGGCTTTTGCTGCCGTTGCTTTTGGTGTTTTAGACATGAAGTCTTTGCCCATGCCTATGTCCTGAATGGTACTACCTAGGTTTTCCTCTAGGATTTTTATGGTATTAGGTCTAACATTTAAGTCTCTAATCCATCTTGAATTAATTTTTGTATAGGGAGTAAGGAAAGGATCCAGTTTCAGCTTTCTACTTATGGCTAGCCAATTTTCCCAGCACCATTTATTAAATAGGGAATCCTTTCCCCATTTCTTGTTTCTCTCAGGTTTGTCAAAGATCAGATGGCTGTAGATGTGTGGTATTATTTCTGAGGACTCTGTTCTGTTCCATTGGTCTATATCTCTGTTTTGGTACCAGTACCATGCTGTTTTGGTTACTGTAGCCTTGTAGTATAGTTTGAAGTCAGGTAGCGTGATGCCTCCAGCTTTGTTCTTTTGACTTAGGATTGTCTTGGCAATGCAGGCTCTTTTTTGGTTCCATATGAACTTTAAAGCAGTTTTTTCCAATTCTGTGAAGAAACTCATTGGTAGCTTGATGGGGATGGCATTGAATCTATAAATTACCTTGAGCAGTATGGCCATTTTCACGATATTGATTCTTCCTATCCATGAGCATGGTATGTTCTTCCATTTGTTTGTGTCCTCTTTTATTTCACTGAGCAGTGGTTTGTAGTTCTCCTTGAAGAGGTCCTTGACATCACTTGTAAGTTGGATTCCTAGGTATTTTATTCTCTTTGAAAAAATTGTGAATGGAAGTTCATTCATGATTTGGCTCTCTGTTTGTCTGTTACTGGTGTATAAGAATGCTTGTGATTTTTGCACATTAATTTTGTATCCTGAGACTTTGCTGAAGTTGCTTATCAGCTTAAGGAGATTTGGGGCTGAGACAATGGAGTTTTCTAAATATACAATCATGTCATCTGCAAACAGGGACAATTTGACTTCTTCTTTTCCTAACTGAATACCCTTGATTTCTTTCTCTTGCCTGATTGCCCTAGCCAGAACTTCCAACACTATGTTGAATAGGAGAGGTGAGAGAGGGCATCCCTATCTTGTGCCAGTTTTCAAAGGGAATTTTTCCAGTTTTTTCCCATTCAGTATGATATTGGCTGTGGGTTTGTCATAAATAGCTCTTATTATTTTGAGGTACGTTCCATCAATACCGAATTTATTGACCGTTTTTAGCATGAAGGGCTGTTGAATTTTGTCAAAAGCCTTTTCTGCATCTATTGAGATAATCATGTGGTTCTTGTCTTTGGTTCTGTTTATATGCTGGATTACGTTTATTGATTTGTGAATGTTGAACCAGCCTTGCATCCCAGGGATGAAGCCCACTTGATCATGGTGGATAAGCTTTTTGATGTGTTGGTGAATCCGGTTTGCCAGTATTTTATTGAGGATTTTTGCATCGATGTTCATCAGGGATATTGGTCTAAAATTCTCTTTTTTTGTTGTGTCTCTGCCAGGCTTTGGTATCAGGATGATGTTGGCCTCATAAAATGAGTTAGGGAGGATTCCCTCTTTTTCTATTGATTGGAATAGTGTCAGAAGGAATGGTACCAGCTCTTCCTTGTACCTCTGGTAGAATTCAGCTGTGAATCCATCTGGTCCTGAACTTTTTTTGGTTGGTAGGCTATTAATTATTGCCTCAATTTCAGAGCCTGCTATTGGTCTACTCAGGGTTTCAACTTCTTCCTGGTTTAGTCTTGGAAGAGTGTAAGTGTCCAGGAAATTATCCATTTCTTCTAGATTTTCTAGTTTATTTGCATAGAGGTGTTTATAGTATTCTCTGATGGTAGTTTGTATTTCTGTGGGGTCGGTGGTGATATCCCCTTTATCATTTTTTATTGCGTCTATTTGATTCTGCTCTCTTTTCTTCTTTATGAGTCTTGCTAGCGGTCTATCAATTTTGTTGATCTTTTCAAAAAACCAACTCCTGGATTCATTGATTTTTTGGAGGGTTTTTTGTGTCTCTAGGAGATAGAACTTTTGTATAACATAATGGTAAAAAAGGTGGAAATAAAAGTGCTTGATAGTATTTCCTATCATGGCAAGATGGCAAAAGTATATAGGAAATACAAGTTTAGTTCCTTCAGAGGGTATTCAAGATTTAAAGTAACACAAGAAATTTCCACTCTAACAATGAGTTCAAAAGAGACCTTAGTTAATGAGATCAGAGAAAACTTGGATAAGATATTTTTTAATATTCTAAAACTTGAGAGACCCCCAAGTTTTTCTCAGCTATTCATACATCAAACCATTCAATGTAAATAGTTTGATAATCAAAAGCTCATGTAGTTTTATTTTGTTTTCTTTTCAGTGAGGCTGCAATGTTTCTGCCAGAACTTGAAACTGATTATTTTCTGGGGCATAATATTGATATCCAATGGGTCAGTGAATTCAGATTTTACTTTTCCTTATAACCTGTTTATCTCCAGATTCCCTCCATTTTCTGCAAAACTTTCCATTTGTCATACTTTTATATTTCTATATGCAGATACACATACATGTTACAGTTTTTTGATGGTGGAGATGGTTACATAAAATTGCTTACTGGGGAAGCAGCACTAAAAGTCACTGCTCAGCACACAAAGAGGAAAACAAAAGATTTTTTTAAAACCCTCCAATAAAGTCAGTAAGCTATGTTGGCACTCGCTTGCTGTTGGCCTCAAAGCTCTCAGATTATACACTCCTTTTATTGGATTGTTACTTTAATGGGACTTTTTAAAGGGCATTTTAATAGCCTCCTTGTTTCAGCAGATATACATTGAAAAGCATTTGGAATACCTCCCAGTTGTAACATTTTTGATCTTCACATTTCTTAGAATTCTGACAACCTACTAGGTAACAGTTAGTATGATATTATGCTGACACATTCCAGAGCTGGCAGTTGTTAGATTTGCCAGTGCAGTTTGTTGTCCAAATCCCATGGGCCTGAGATTTATTGCCTTTTCCCCTTACCCACCTCTCCCTAGATCCTTCGCTGCCCCCTTTTAACTCTTTGAATACACTATAGATGTGCTTTTTAGGTACATCAGGACTATCCACTATAAAAGCCTAACCTAGTAAGAAACAAAATTAGCCACAAAATTTCTTATATTATAAATTTGTGCTATTCTATGTCATTTGAAGAATCAGAAATAACTCATTCAGGAGAAAGATATTTTTCTTCCACCTAGAGTCATATCACCCTCAGAACTATCCATGGCCACAGATGGATCATAGGTGATAGTTACAATCTTTCTGAAAAGGCAAATCTGGCAGGGTGACTTTGCTGTGGTCAGTACTCATATTTCTTCTTTCGCAAACAAGACCTTCAATGATGGTGAGAAACAGTGAGGGAGGAAATTATTAAATGATTATAAACATGCTTCAAAAGCTGCCTTTTGTGTGGCTAATGATATTATGACTGGCTAACTCCTCATTATTAACAATCCAACTCAAGACTTATTCCCCTGAGGCCATCCCAGCTGGATCAGGTGCTCTTCCTTACAATCAACAGCACATAGATACGTCGTTGTGTTTTTACTATTGGACTGTATTCATCTGTTTATGTCTCTGTCTCCCCTTCTAGATGCTTGCTTCTTAAAGTCAGACCCTATTCCTGTGTATATTTTGCATTCCTAGCTCAGTGCTTGGCTCATTGCTAGTGCTCAATAAATATTTGTTGAATAAATGAAGGAAGGAAGAAAAGCGCTGGACCAGGTGCTATGTGAGAATGCCTTGGCCTAACTCGCATGCCAATTTCTACAACTCTTTTTGATTCTTTTGCTCTTATATGAACTCAGAAAAACAGAACACAGGCCAGGCATCTCCATCATCCAATAGGACATTATTTAATACTGTGATCTAACTTCTTTTTGTTTCTCTATAAGGAAGATTACTTACAATGGAGTTGAAGCCAACTCTATGATGGGGAGTCTTACCGTTACCTAGCTCTTGTTATTAACAGGAGCAAAAAGACCAAAAAGGGTTATAGAAATTGGCATTCGAGTCAGGCCAAAACATTCTAACACAGTCCCTGGTCCAGTGCTTTTCTTCTTTCCTTCATTTATTTAACAATTATTTATTGAGCACTAACAATGATCCAGGCACTGAGCTAGGATCTCAAAATATAGACAGTAATAGAACCTGACTTCAAGAAGGCCAGCATCTGGAAGGGGAGACAGAGACGTAAACAGATTAATACAGTCCAATACTAAAAGTACAACCGCAGATCTATGTGCTGTCAATTATAAGACAGGAAGAGCACCGGATCCAGCTGGGATGACCCTGGGGGAATGAGTCCTGAGTTGAATTGTTAATAATGAGGAGTTAGCCAGGCAACAGAGAGGTGAGCTTGGAGCACAGAAGATTGTGAGGACCACATCACCAAATATATCAACTTGAGAACTCACAGAATGTGTTTGGAACACTTCACATATTGCAGTTTTTCTGTTTTATAAAGTGCGAATTGTGGGCAAAGAGAAATTATGTTGAAGAAATCAGGAAGCAATCAACATAGAGGAACTGGAGTTTATTACAAAGGTCTGTGCTGTCCAACACTCTCTACCACTAGCTACAGATAGCTGGTTCAATTTAACTTCAAGTTAAGTAGTATTTTAAAGAACAAAATCTTAGTTCCTGAGGTGCACCAGTCACATCTCATGTGCTCAATAGTCATGTCGGCCGGGCATGGTGGCTCACGCCTGCAATCTTAGCACTTTGGGAGGCTGAGGCAGGCAATTGCCTGAGCTCAGGAGTTCAAGACCAGCCTGAGCAACATGGTGAAACAACGACTCTACTAAAAATACAAAAAAAATAGCTGGGCGTGGCAGCGGGCGCCTGTAGTCCTAGCTGCTCAGGAGGCTGAGGCAGGAGAATCAGTTGAACCTGGGAGGCGGAGATTGCAGTGAGCTGATATGGCGCCACTGCACTCCAGCCTGGGAGACAGAGTGAGATGCTGTCACAAAAAAAAAAAAAAAAAAAAAAAAAAAAAAAAAAAAAAAAAAGGGTCATGTGAAGTTTAGGGCAGATTATGGAATATTCTCATCAGCACAGAAAGTTCTACTGGGCAGTCCTGAGCATTTGAAGTGTTTTGTGTGAGTAAGTCAGAGTTAGATTTACACTGAGGATTCTGTAGGACAAATTCAAATGGAAAAGACTGGAGAAGCTCATTCAGAGGGACTGCTTAATGGGTCATAGAGCTTTCATTCTACTGGAATAAGACAGATTTTTAAAATAGTAAGTGAAATAAATAGTATGTCACAGAGTAATAAGTGTTCTAGACAAAAAGAAAAAAAGGAAGATAGAAATGCCTGCTGAATGGCCACAATTGTAAATAGGGTGTTCAGGGAAGGTCTCACTGGGAAGAAAGACCTGAAGGATGAGAGTATGATGTAGGCACCTGGGGAAGAGTACTACAGGTAGTAGGAACAGCAAGAACAGTCCTTCATGAATATCCTGGCCTCTATGTAAGACATATTTGCATGTAGATAGGTATAGAGAGAGAGATGTGTGTATGTATGTATGTATGTATCAAGAGACTTTTTTTTTTTTTTTTTTTGAGATGGAATTTCGCTCTTGTTGCCCAGGCTGGAGTGCAATAGTGCAATCTCAGCTCACTGCAACCTCCGCCTCCTGGTTTCAAGCGATTCTCCTGCCTCGCGAGTAGCTGGGATTACAGGCATGCACCACCATGCCCTGCTAATTTTGTATTTTTAGTAGAGATGGGGTTTCTCCATGTTGGTCAGGCTGGTCTCGAACTCCTGACCTCAGGTGATCTGCCTGCCTTGGCCTCCCAAAGTGCTGGGATTACAGGCATGAGCCACTGCGCCCAGTCTCAAGAGACTTTTAATGTGAATTAGCTTATACAATGATGCAATTGTGAGGGTTGGGATGTCCAAATTACATAGGGCAGGCTGGCAGGCTGGCAGGCTGGTAACTCAGGCAAGAATTGATGCTGCAGTCTTGAAGCGAAATTTCTTCTTCTCTGGGAAACCTCAATTTTTGCTTTTAAGGCCTTGAACTGATTAGATGAGCCCCACCACATTACTGATAATCTTCTTTGAAGTCGACTGATTGTATTTGATAACCATGTCTAAAAAACACCTTCACAGCAAAATCTAGACTAAAGTTTGATTGAATAACTGGGTGCTACAGCCTAGCCAAGTTGACATAAAAAACTCACCATCATACTCATCTAATCCTTGTTTTTCAGATAAGGGAATTTCGGTTTATAAGGATTAAAATACTTGCCCAAACTTTTTCAGGAAGAAGAATAAGACTCTTAACAGTTACTTTTCCAAGTCTTCTTACATCAATTCTAGTGCTCTTTTTACTGCCCAGTCAGTGTAAACCAGACACAGAAGCCTAAATTAGGCCACATATAACTTCAATTTTGTTATATTGAGCTCTAAATTAAAAGAGGATAGATTCAGACATACATTTATTTTATAAAGTTTACGACTGAAGTTTATTTTTGAATGGAACTGAAAGTCCACTAGGAAGAATTTTTTCCATCCTTGCGTTGTTTTTGCTTTGTATAGAGTCACATTAAAAATGAGAATTTATCAATAAACGAAAAGAATGAGAACAAAAAATGAGTCCATTAAAATGATTTTTACAGCATAAAAGAAATGTATTCTTTTCTAAGATTCCTAGTTAGAGGAAAAAGTTAGGTTATCATAAATTAATTTGATTACACATGTAGTTTCTTGGGACTACATGGAAAGTCTCTTCCAATGCCCAAAACTCCACTTTAAAAAGGTAATTTTAAAAACAAAACAATTAAAAGAAGTAACGTTGAAACAAAATTATACGTTTTACTCACAATGTAATTTTGAATAAATTTAATTCAGTACAAAACCATTATTAAGTAGAAAATCAAAGCCATATATTATACATAATAACATATTAAATTAGGATTTCTGCTTTACTCTGTGATCACATTTCATGAAATAATGGTATACCAACATTTCAAATGATTTTTCATCACCAGTAATTCCATCATGGCTAAAACTGTACCTTTGAGCCATCTAACATGGAAGTGCAGACACCTGATTTCCAGTTTCACCTGGCTTGATTGAAATATAGACCGATAAAAATTCAGTGTTTGATGATGACAGAGCAATTAATTTCAAGCCACAAGAAACAGTTTGCATTACTTTAGATAATATTTTCATTTAACCTATAGCTGTATATAATCATAATCTCCATAATGTGACCAATGATATATTCCTTATTATTTTAAATTTTGAAATATTTCATACTTAAGAAGAAGCTTTTTCTTATTTCATCAAGAACTAACAAAAATATTTTGGCCATCTATGAAAATGATCATATGATTTTTCCCTTTTGATTCTTAATACTTATTTTAAATGTTGAATTATGCTTACATTTTTAAAATAAAATAAATTATTTTTATTTGTTAATCTTTTTAATGTTCTGAAGGCTACCGTTTACTAATATTTTACTTACAATTATTTCAACAATCTTGATAAGTTATTTTGGTCTTTTTTGTTTGGTTATTTTTCTATCAGTCTTTCATGTTTTCTTACCAACGTTATTTCATTTTGTTTTGCAAATTTATTTGCATAGAGCCAAGCAAGTAACTTGAAGTTCTTTACTTCATATATTTGTGTGATTATTTTCTCATTATTGTCTTATTTTGTGTTTTTGTATTTTCTCTTCCTTTTTCTTGATTAGTTTGTTAATAATGGTTTATCTACTTTATGTTTTCTGCCCCCAAAGAATCAGCACTTCATTTATTTATGCTTACATCTTTTTCTGCTTTCTACTCCATTAATTTCTTTCTTATTTTTATTTTTATTCCATTTATGTCTTTATTCTTATCAGTAATTATCTTTAACATTCTTTTTATGTATTCTTTAATTGCATTTTGTTTCTTTTTCTACTATATTGATTTGAGTGCTTTTTTATTATTAATCATTTACTAATGTAAATATTTAAGTTTATAAATTTTACTTTGAACACTCTTTTACTTATACCCAATGTGATTTAATTTGCAATGTTTTCTTTTATTATCTTTATTTTCTAAGATTTTATAATCTGCAATCTTTACCCTTGGATTTCCTCTTTAACCTGAGAGCTTTTCCTTAAGGAGTATTTATACCATAAGATCTAGCAATCTGTCTTCTGATTATATACCCAAAAGAAATGAAACCACAACCTCATAAAGATCATTTGTATTTCTAAGTTCAATGCAGTACTATTCACTATAGTTAAGATGTGAAATAACCTAGGTGTCCATCAATGGACACATGGATAAAGAAATTGTAATATCACTATTTACTACAGATATATATAAATGGAATATTATTTAGACTTAAAAAAGGAGGAGAACCTGCCATTCGCCACAACATGAATGAATCTAGAGGACATTATGCTAAATGAAATCAACCAAACAAAGAAAGGAAAATATTACCTGATCTCAGTTATATGTGGAATCTAAAAAGAAAAATAGAGATAGAGATAGAAAATAAATTAGTGGTTTCCAGGGTCAAGGTGGAGGGGAGAAAATGGATAGATGTAAGTTCACTGAAATCAACTTTTTAAATGTTGTTATTTAAAATGTATATAAATTTAAAATATATATGTAAATTTAATATATATATATATAAGAATTTTTCCAAAATTTGTATTTGTCTGGTTCTTTGTCATTCATTTTACTTTAAAGCTTAACAGTTTTTAGACATTAGTCTTACAAACAGCATATTGTTGGGCTGACTTTGATATCCAGTGTGAGTCTGCTTAAAAGATAGATGAGCATTATTGAGATCACAGATATATCTAATCTTTAGTTCTGCCATCACAGGTTAGAAAATGTTTGTATTTGCATTGCTTTTGAATATATTTTATTATATCTTCACTTTGTTCTGTAGTACATATGTTTCTTGATAATTTAGAAGGCTTGTATTTTCTTTCGAGTTGTTACTTTCACAACTAAAACTATAATTCTCCATTTCCATAGTACCTGTGACTTCAAATGCTTAGCAATGATAAAAGTAGTATATTTCTACTTTGTTCCCTTTTCTCTTCTCTCACCGTCATCTCTTGCATATGTCTGAATATTTGTATTTCTACTTATTTATATATTCATTAGATTCTTCTTATTGTTTACCTATACCTTTAAAGTAATTGCAGTTCTAATGCTTTAATAATCAATTTTAAACAATCTGTTTTATCCGCAACTATAAAACAGTGTAATTATTACCATTTCATTTTCTTTCTCCTTTCCCCTCCTATTATTACTTATCATTTTTACATTTTCAAGATGTATAACATTTAAATCATGTGCCAGAAGCATATTCCACATATTTGCTTTAATTATAATAAATATATATCTCTTGAGTTAAACTTATACTCTAGCAGTTTTTCCAAGGAAGGCTCATAGAGACTATATTAACTGGCTTCTAATGTCTTCAAACTGCATTTATGTTTTCTTTTACTTGAACAACAGTGAATGAGTAGAAATTATTGAGTCACATTTTCCTTTCTTTGTACACATTATAGGCATTCTACACTGGGTTCTAGGAATAAAACTTGCCATGGAGAAATCTGAAACAAATTTCCCCTTAAAGGTGGCTATAACTTTTTGCCTTGATATTCAGCAAATTTCTAATTTATCTTTGAAGTTCAGTGATAATTGTTACTTAAATATAGTGTGTCTTTTCAATCTGCATTTTAAGTTTTCCTATTATTTTGGAATCATTTTCTTAAGCTACTTCATTAAATAGCTTTTTCTATTATTTTTGCAATTATTTTCTTCAAGGTGACCAGTTGTGTGCATGTTGTATCTCCTTTGCTTTTCTTTATCATATCTACAAAGTTTCTTTACTAATTCTTTTAAAAGATTTATTTTCATTTTATTTGAATTGAACCTCTCAATTCTATCCTCCATTCCTCATATCTGTTTAAATAATAAATATCACTCCTAATTCTGCTTCTACTTTGCCACTATTACTGGCAACATTTTTCTCGTAAGTGTTTTTATATGCCATTTGTTTTTAACCAGGTTATTTCTTCTACTTTTCTTAATATATTTGTTTAGAATCTATGCTGCTTCCTTTCTTTGTTATTTATCTCCATTTATGGTAGATCTGTATTGGCAAGTAGTCAAAGATGTGTAATAGGCTGGCAAGTATTCTCCTTATGACATAGCGTCTTCGGTGTGAGAGAGGTTCTTGCCAGCCTGCGATGATACTGCTATTGGATATATGTAGACATTCAGTTTTCCAGGTCCATACCTCTCTTTTTTTATTATTTTATTTATTTTTCTCTCTGTAGTGCATTCTTAGAAATTTCTTTAAACTATCTTTCATTTTATAAATTTTCTCTTTGTTATTCTTAATGTGCTCTTAACCCATCCATTTTGTATTTTTATAACAATTATTATCTTTTTCATCTCTAGATTTTTTTTAGTCTTTACTACAGGTTTCTTTTCTTTTCAAAAAATATTGCTTTGTCTTTTTCTGTTTTTGCTTCCTACTTGTATGACTTTGTTTCAAACATGCTTATTTTAGAAAACACTATAAATTTACTGTATTTTCTGAAGCCTTTGAGGATCTAATTCCACAGTTTGATGTATCCTCAAATTCCTGATTCTAGTAATGAAATTTCCTTCATATATTTCATAATTTTGGACTGTGAGCTCATTGTCAGTGAAATCAGAATCTCTTTTGGCTTGTGTAAAGTATATGCCCTTTTAGAGTTATTTTGAATTTGCTTCTTCTAGGCACTTTAGACACATCTTTGGCCTGGGACTAGTTTTAACCTTAATTCTTTTGCTTTAGGAGCACAAATTATGCAGGTAATGTAATATGAACCTCGGAGCCCAGGGTGATGTAAGCCATGGGAATGAATTTTCAGGAGACGTTTTTCTAGCAATAATACAGTCAGAAACAAACAAGTTTCTCATCTTCTTCTGCCAATGGAAAGGTGTTTATAGCTAAGTTTTTCACTTTGAGTATCCAGATTTTACAAAGGAAAGCCTAAGTTTCAAGTTTTTGCATTACCAGGCCCTGGTATGTTATGTTCTTTTATGTTTGATTTTTATCAGACATATGTTTGATATGTTCTTTTATGTTCTTTCATTTTGGTATGAAAAATGATCTTACGTTATTACTCCTTAGCCCCTAAATGAGTCATCTTGCTTATCATTTTGGTTTTCGATTCTCTCTTTGTTTTTGAGAAATAAATTACTTTGATACATATTGACCTAGAAAATATAGCTCAGTATAAGTATGTTTTTATGACTGTCTACTAATTTACTAGACATATGCAGACACAGAACCTATATGCACAATGACCTTTTATATGCAAACAAGTATAGTAATAGTCACTATTTATCAAGCTGTGTTACTTCATGTATAGTATCTCAATTACATTCCAAGTAGGTACTTACTATTACCATTTTGCAGATAAGAAAACAGGGATTCGAGGGCTTAAGAAACTGCTTTAAAGTAACAAAATTAGCATAGAAACAAAACGTTATCTGAATCAGTGGCAGGTGTTCTTCATCATCACACCATGTAGACTCCATATATGTACAGTCTTAATATATGCATGTCTTCTCTCTGTTTCAAAAACTTTTAACTTAATAAGATCTTCATAGCTTTTATAAATTATTAAACATTGTACAAATATATTTATATTTTGTCAATCAAATGCCACTTCTGTATTTAAAGTCAGGTAGAAAATTATGATGGAGAATAAGTAAGTTAACTTACTTTTGCAAACTGGATTTTGAAGGAAATAGAAATATTAGCTTCCATTTCTTCTTTTTTTTTCTTTTTTTTTCATTTCTTCTTAATGCTGGGGAATTATCTGCTCACTAAATAAATTTTGCAAATTATAGATTTTCATATACTGAATTTTAATGATTTTAGTAAAAATGCTGCTTCTTTCTTTTTTGTTACTATCATAGTCTTTAGGATTTATAGTCGCCAAATCAGACTCTTTTATAACTCCTAATGCTCCCACCATTGGTAGCCTTTTTGACATTTTAAAAATAAGGCAGCTAAATGAAAATCAAAGCCACAATGAGATATCACCTCACCCCAGTTACAATGACTATTATTAAAAGACAAAAAATAAAAGATGCTGGTGAAGATGCAGAGAAAAGGGCACTCTCATACACTATTGGTAAGAATATAAATTAGTACAACCACTATGAAAAACAGTATGGAGATTTCTCAAAAAACTAAAAATAGAGCTACCATACGATCCAACAATCCCACAATTGGGTATCTCTCCAAAGGAAAAGAAATCAGCGTATCAAAGGAATACATGCTGTATTGGTCTGACCTCACACTGCTATAAAGAACTACCTGAGAAGTGGCTGGCAAGATGGCCAAATAGCAAAAGCTCCAGTCTTCAGCTCCCAGCTAGATCAATGTGAAAGTCAGGTAATTTCTGCATTTCCAACTGAGGTACCCAGCTCATCATATTGGGACTGGTTAGACAGTGGGTGCAGCCCATGGAGGGCAAGCTGAAGCAGGGTGAAGAGTTGCCTCACGTGGGAAGTGCAAGGGGTTAGGGAATGCCTTCCCCTAGCCAAGGGAAGTCCTGAGGGGCTGTGCCATGAGGAATGGTGCATTCTGGCCCAGACACTAGGCTTTTCCCATGGTCTTTGCAACCTGCAGAACAGGATATTCCCTCACGTGCCTACACCACCAACGCCCTGGGTTTCAAGCACAAAAGTGGATGATCGTTTGGGCAGACACTGAACTAGCTACAGGAGTTTATTTTTCATACCCCAGTGGTGCCTGGAATGCCAGCTAGACAGAACCATTCACTCTCTTAGAAAGGGGACTGAAACCAGGGAGCCAAGTGGTCTAGCTCAGCAGATTCCACACTCACAGATCCCAGCAAGCTAAAATCTACTGGCTTGAAATTCTCGCTGCCAGCAGAGGAGTCTGAAGTTGACCTGGGATGCTTGAGCTTGGTAGGGGGAGGGGTGTCCGCCTTTACTGGGGCTTGTGTAGATGGTTTTCCCCTCACAGTGTAAACAAAGCCACCTGGGAGTTTGAAATGGGCAGAGCCCACCACAGCTTGGCAAAGCTGCTGCAGCCAGACTGGCTCTCTAGATTCCTCTTTTCTGGGCAGGGCATCTCTGAAAGAAACGCAGCGGCCCCAGTCAGGGTCTTAGAGATAAAACACCCATCTCCCTGGGACAGAGCACCTGAGGGAAGGGGCAGCAGTGGGTGCCACTTCAGCTGACTTAAACACTCCTGCTTGTCAGCTCTGAAGAGGGCAGCGGATCTCCCAGCACAGCGCTTGAGGTCTGCTAAGGGACAGACTACCTCCTCAAGTGGGTCCCTGACCCCCATTCCTCCTGACTGGGAGACACCCCCTAGCAGGGGTCGACAGACACCTCATACAGGAGAGTTCCAACTGGCATCTGGTGGGTGCCCCTCTGGGACAAAGCTTCCAGAGGAAGGAACAGACAGGAATCTTTGCTCTTCTGCAGTCTCTCCTGGTGATACCCAGGCAAACAGGGTGTGGAGTGGACCTTAAGCAAACTCCAGCTGACCTGCAAATGAGGGGCCTGTTAGAAGGAAAACTAGCAAACAGAAAGTAATAGCATCAACATCAACAAAAAGGATGTCCACAGCCAAACCCGAACTGAAGGTCACCAACATCAAAGACCAAAGGTAGATAAATCCGCGAAGATGAGGAAAAACCAGCACAAAAGGATGAAAATTGCAAAAACCAGAATACCTCTTCTCCTCTAAAGGATCACAATTCCTCACCAGCAAGGGAACAAAACTGGATGGAGAATAAATTTGATGAATTGAAATAGTAGGCTTCAGAAGGTGGGTAATAACAAACTTCTCCAAGCTAAAGGAGCATGTTCTAACCCAACGCCAGGAAGCTAAGAACCTTGCAAAAAAGTTAAAGAAATTGCTAACTAGAATAACCAGTTTAGAGAAGAACATAAATGACCTGATGGAGCTGAAAAACACAGCACAAGCACTTCATGAAGCATATACAAGAAACAATAGCTGAATCAGTCAAGCAAAAGAAATGATATCAGAGATTGAAAATCAACTTAATGAAAGAAAGCGTGAAAACAAGATTAAATGAAAAAAAATGAAAAGGAAAGAACAAAGCCTCCAAGAAATATGAGACTAGGTGAAAAGACCAAAACTACATTTGACTGGTGTACCTGAAAGTGACAGGGAAGATGGAACCAAGCTGGAAAACACTCTTCAGGATATTATCCAGAAGAACTTCCCCTGTCTAGCAAGACAGACCAACATTCAAATTCAGGAAATACAGAGAACACCACAAAGATACTCCTCAAGAAGTACAACCCAAAGACACATAATCATCAGATTCACCAAGGTTGAAATGAAGGAAAAAATGTTAAGGGCAGCCGGAGAGAAAGGTCGGGTTATCCACAAAGGGAAGCCGAATAGACTAACAGCAGATCTCTCTGCAGAAACCCTACAAGCCAGAAGAGAGTGGGGGCCAATATTTAACATTTTTAAAGAAAAGAATTTTCAACCCAGAATTTGATATCCAGCCAAACTAAGCTTCATAAGCGAAGGAGAAATATAAGCCTTTACAGACAAGCAAATGCTGAGAGATTTCTTCACCACCAGGCCTGCCCTACAAGAGCCCCTGAAAGAAGCACTAAATATGGAAAGGAAAAACTGGTACCAGTCACTGCAAAAACATATCAAATTGTAAAAAACTATTGAAAGTATGAAGAAACTGCATCAACTAATAAGGAAAATAACCAGCTAGCATCATAATGACAGGATCAAATTCACACATAATAACATCAATGTTAAAATAAATGGGCTAAATGCCCTTATTAAAAGACACAGGCTGGCAAATTGGACAAAGAGTCAAGACCCATCAGTGTGCTGTATTCAGGAGACCAATCTCATATGAAAAGACACACATAGGCTCAAAATAAAGGGATGGAGGGAAATTTACCAAGCAAATGGAAAGCAAAAAGAAAAAATAAAAAAAAGCAGGGGTTGCAATCCTAGTCTCGATAAAAGGACTTTAAACCAACAAAGATAAAAAAAGATGAAGAACAGCATACATAATATTAAAGGAATCAATACAACAAGAAGAGCTAACTATCCTAAATATATATGCACCCAATACAGTGGTACCCAGATTCATAAAGCAAGTTCTTAGAGACCAACAAAGAGACTTAGACTCCCACACAATAATAGTGGGAGACTTTAACACCCTACTGTCAATATCAGACAGATCAATGAGACAGAAAATTAAGAAGGATATTCCGGACTCTAACTCAGCTGTGGACCAAGCAGACCTAATAGACATCTACAGAACTCTCCACCCCAAATCAACAGAATATATATTCTTCTCAGCACCACATCGCACTTATTCTAAAATTGACCACATAATTGGAAGTAAAATGCTCCTCAGCAAATTCAAAAGAATGGAAGTCATAACAAACTGTCTCTCAGACCACAGTGCAATCAAATTAGAACTGAGAAACTCACTCAAAACTTCACAACTACATGGAAACTGAACAACCTGCTCCTGAATGACTACTGTGTAAATAACAAAATTAAGGCAGATATAAAGAAGTTCTTTGAAACCAATAAGAACAAAGACACAACACACCAGAATCTCTGGGACACAGCTAAAGCAGTGTTTAGAGGGAAATTTATAGTACCAAATGCCCACAGGAGAAAGTGAGAAAGATCTAAAATCAACACCCTAACATCACAATTAAAAGAACTAGAGAAGCAAGAGCAAAAATATTCAAAAGCTAGCAGAAGACAAGAAATAACTAAGATGAGAGCAGAACTGAAGGAGATAGAGACACAAAAAAACCCTTCAAAAAATCAATAAATCCAGGAGATAGTTTTTTGAAAAGATTAACAAAATTGATCATTAGCCAGACTAATAAAGAAGAAAAGAGAAAAGAATTAAATAGACACAATAAAAAATGATAAAGGGGAGATCACAACTGATCCCACAGAAATACAAACTACCTTCAGAGAATACTATAAACACCTCCACACAAATAAACTAGAAAATCTAGAAGAAATGGATAAATTCCTGGACACATACAACTTCCCAATACTAAACCACGAAGAAGTCAAATCCCTGCATAGACCAATAACAAGTTCTGAAATTGAGGCAGTAACTAATAGCATACCAATCAAAAAAAGCAAGGAACAGATGAATTCACAACCAAATTCTACCACAGCTACAAAGAGTTGCTTCTGAAACTACTCCTTCTGAAACTATTCCAAACAATAGAAAAAGAAAGACTCCTTCCTAACTCATTTTATGAGTTAGGTTTCTCTGGCCTTTATGAGGCCACCATCATTCTGATACCAAAACCTGGCAGAGACTCAACAAAAAAAGAAAATTTGAGGCCAATATCCCTGATGAACATTGATGTGAATATCCTCAAAAAAAAAAAAAAAAAGAAAAGAAAAGAAAAGAAAAAAAAGAAATACTGGCAAACCAAATCCAGCAGCACATCAAAAAGCTTATCCAGCACTATCAAGTCAGTTCATCCTTGGGATGCAAGGCTGGTTCAACATATGCAAATTAATAAATGTAATCCATCACAAAAACAGAATCAATGACAAAAACCACATGATTATCTCAATTGATGCACAAAAGGTCTTCAATAAAATTCAACACCTCTTCACTGCATGTTCTCTCTCATAAGTGAGAGTTAAACAATGAGAACACATGGACACAGGGATGGGAACATCACACACCGGGGACTGTCAGGGGTTGGGCGGCTAAGGGAGGGACAACATTAGGAGAAATACCTAATGTAGATGACAAGTTGATGGGTGCAGCAAACCACCATGGCCCATGTATACTTAAGTAACAAACCTGCATGTTCTGCACATCTATCCCAAAACTTAAAGTATACAAAATGTGTGTGTGTGTGTGTGTGTGTGTGGGTGTGGGGGTGTGTGTGTGTATATATATATATGTATTTTAAAAAGGACTACCTGAGATTGGATAATTTATAAAGAAAAGAGGTTTAATTGACACACAGTTCTACAAGACATACTGGAAGCATGGCTGAGAGGCCTTAAGAAACTTGTAATCTGGAGTAAAGTGAAGGGGAAGCAAGCATACCTTACCACGGTGGATCAAGAGAGAAAGAGAAGAGGGACATACTATACACCATTAAACAACCAGATCTCATGAGACCTCTATCATGAGACAGTACTGGGGGATAGTGCTAAACCATTAGAAACCACTCCCATAATTCATTCACCTCCCACCAGATTCCTACCCCAACACTAGGGATTATAGTTCAACATGAGATTTAGGTGGAGACACAGAACCATATCCTGCCCCTGGCCCCTCCCAAATCTCATGTTTTTCTCACATTTCAAAACCATTAATGCCTTTCTAATTGTCCCCCAAAGTCTTAACTCATTCCAGCATTAACTCCAAAATCCAAGTCAAAAGTCTTTGAGACAAAGCAAGCTGCTTCCACCTGTGAGCCTATGAAATCAAAAACAAGTTTGTTACTTCCTAGATACAACAGGGGTACAGGCATTGGGTAAATGCTCCCATTCCAAAAGAGAGATATTGGCCAAAATAGAGGGTCTACAGGTCTCATGCAATTCCAAAACCCAGCAAGGCAGTCATTATATCTTAAAGCTCTAAAATAATCTCCTTTGACTCCAGGTCTCACATCCAGGCCACAGCGGTGCAAGGGGTAGCCTTCCACTGCCATGGGCAGATTTTCCCCTGTGACTCTGGAAGGTATAGCCCCTGAAGCTGCTTTCACAGGCTGGTATTGAGTGACTGTGACTTTTCCAGGTACACAGAGCAAGCTGTCTGTGAATCTACCATTCTGAGGTCTGGAGGATGGGGGCCCTCTTTTCATAGCTCCACTAAGCAGTGCACCAGTGGGGATGGTGTGCAGGCTTCAACTTAACATTTCCCCTCTGCACTGCCCTAGTAGAGGTTCTCCAAGAGGGCTCTGTCCCAGCAGCAGACTTCTGCATAGACATCCAGGCATTTCCTTACATCCTTTGAAATCTAGGTGGAGGCTCCCAAACCTCAATTCTTGTCTTCTGTGCACCTGCAGGCTCAACACCATGTGGAAGCCACCAAGGCTTGGGGTTTGCACCCTCTGAAGCAATGGCTCAAGATGTACCTTTGCCCCTTTTAGCTATGATTGGAGCTAGAGTGACTGGGATGCAGGATGCCATATCCCAAGGCTGCACAGAGCAGGGGGCCCTAGGCCTGGTCTGTGAAGCCATTTTTCCCTCCTAGGTCTCCAGACCTTGATGGGAGGGGCTGCCACAGTGGTCTCTGAAATACTTTTGAGGCATTTTCCCCATTGACCTGGCTATTAACATTCAGCTCTTGTTTACTTATGCAAACTTCTACAGTCTTGGATTTTTCACTATAAAATTAATTTTTTCTTTTCTACCACATGGTCAGGCTGCAAATTTTCTAAACTTTTCTGCTCTGCTCCCCTTTTAAATATGTTATTTTTTCCTATGCAAATGAGATAGGGATTTAGAAGCAGCCAGGCTACATCTTGAACACTTTGCTGCTTAGAAATTTCTTCTACCAGATACCTTAAGTCATGTCTCTCAAGTTCAAAGTTCCACAGATTCCTAGAGCAGGGGAACAATGCTGTCAGTCTCTTTGCTAAAGCATAGCGAGAGTGACCTTTGCTCCAGTATCCAGTAAATTCCTCATCTCCATCTGAGAGCACCTCAGCGTAGACTTCCCTGCCTGTATTACTATCAGCATTTTGGTCACAACCATTAAACAAGTCTCTATGAAGTTCTAAGCTTCCCCACATCTTCCTGTCTTCTTCTGAGCCCTCCAAACTGTTCCAATCTCCAAACAGACACTGTTACCCAGTTCCAAAGCTGCATCCACATTTTCAGGTATTTTTATAGCAATGCCCCACTCCCAATATCAATTTTCTTTATTAGTCCATTTTCACAGTGCTATAAAGAACTATCCAAGACTGGGTAATGTATGAAAAAAAGAAGTTTAATTGACTCACAACTCCACAGGCTGTATAGAAAGCCTGACTGGGAGGCCTCAGGAAACTTACAATTATGGCAGCAGGCAAAGGTGAAGCAAGTATGCCTTACCATGGTGGAGCAGGAGAGAGAGAGAAAAGGGGGAAGTGTTACACACTTTTAAGCAACCAGATCTTGTGAGAACTCTATCACAAGACAACACCAGGGGGATGGGGTGCTAAGCCATTAGAAACTATGTTCATGGTCCAATCACTTCCCCAAACACTGGGGATTATAATTCAACATGAGATTTGGGTGGGGACACAGAGACAAACCATATCATCTGCACCTGAATGTTTATCACGGCACTATTTATAATAGCAAAAGATATGGGATCAATTTAAGTGTTTATCAGTGCATAAATGAATAAATAAAATGTGATATATACACAGTGGAACACTATTCAGCCACAAAAAAGAATGAAATAATGTCATTTTCAGGTACACAGATGTAACTGAAAGTCACTATGTTAATTGAAATAAGCCAGACAGCGAAAGACAAATACTGAATGATTTAATTCATATGTGGGAGCAAAAACACTTAATCTTACCAACATAGAAAATAGAAAGATGGATATCGGAGATTGAGAATTGGGGGTAAAGAGTATGAAGAGATTGGCTATGGGTAAAAATATACAGTTACATACAAGTAAGTAAGTTCTTATCCTTGACAGCAGAGTAGGATGACTACTTAGCAACAATACTATGTATATTTCAAAGTAGCTATGAAATATACAATACTATGTATATTTCAAAGTATACAGGTCTTGAAATTATACTAACATATAAAATGATAAACAATCAAGGTGATAGATACTCCAAATATTCTCATTTGATCATTACACATTCTATGCATGTAACAAATACTCAAATGTATCCAATAAATATGTAAAATGTCATATATGAATGAAAGAGTAAATACATAAATAAGCCTCAGTGAAAATACTATGGGCCCATAAACACTGTAAGATCATCTTTGAACCAAAAAGGAAGTCAGTATCGGTATCTCATTTTCTTTTCTTCCAGAAGATTCCTCTCCTTGGCTAAATTTATGGCTAAAAATAGATTAATAAAGGAAGTTACTGTCCCATAGGATAAAGATTCAAAGAAAATGGATATATTGGCTTCCAAATAATGTCAAGCTCCTCAGGTTTAACATATTTTTGTAATTTAAATAGTAAAACAATGAATACTAAACCTAATAGGATATGACCATTCTGAAGATTCTAGATTCATATTATACAATTACTTTTCCAGGTATTTGAATATTTTACTATCATGCACATTGTGTATGCTTTTTTTGTTAACTTGATTAGAAAATATAATTTTAAATCTTTAAGATTATATCTAATGAGGTTAAACATATTTTTAAATATTCAATAGTATTAGTATTTCTTCTATTGTGAAATAATTGTTTATATTTATTCTTCATATAGTTATTTGAGTTTGTTTCTCTCTACATATTTTGGATAGTAGTACTTTTAATAATGGGTTTCTAATGCTTTCCAGCTTGAACATCAACTTATAAGCTTTTAAATACACAAAGACTTCTAGTTTTTAGATATTTAAACATACCAATTTTAAATTTTATAATTTAAAAAATTATTTTAATTCCTTCCCTATCCAAAGAATAAGCAAATATTTGTTTCTACTTTCTTCTACTTTTTATTGTTTAATTTGTTTACATTACCACTGCTATTGATCTGGAGTTGATTTTAATATTCACAGGCAGTAAGATTCTAAATTGATTTCTTTTTAAAAAAATAGGTATCAATTTCTCTTAGCATTAATATCTTTTGCATAATCTATTCATTCTTAAAGAGTTTGATATGCCTTTTAAAAAAATAAGTATTAATCACTTATATATACCTTATGGTCTATTTCTGGTTTTTCTGTGTTATTTATTTTATATAACTCTTGAGCCAGTTCTATATGAATTTAATTATCAGTATTTTGTGGTATGTTTACACATCCAATGGGCATATTTGCCAACCATTTACTCAAATGCCATGTATTATCACTCTTCAAAAATACTTTGAGTTATTTTTAATGGCGTAGTTTATCATCATAATATATATTTCAGAGACAAAACAATCTTTTCTATATATTGAGTTCTCATTGGGAACATCAGAAGTTCTATTGCATTGTGATACTGTGGTAATCTCTGCACATTTGTACTTAGATAGTATTGTGGCATGTTTCACCTAAAAAATACTTCACATTTAGTAATGTTTGGAAAGTATCGCCTATTTTACCCCTCTTTGGGAGATTCAAAATGAAAATGAGCATATAAAATGTGGCATATATATATATACACACACACACACACACACACACACACACACACCATGGAATACTATGCAGTCATAAAAAAGGATGAGTTCATGTCCTTTGCAGGGACATGGATGAAACTGGAAACCATCATTCTCAGTAAAGTAATACAAAAAGAGAAAACCAAACACCACATGTTCTCATTCATAAGTGGGAGTTGAACAATGAGAACACATGGACACAGGGAGGGAAACATTACACATCGGGGCCTGCTGGGGGGTGGTGGGCTGGGGGAGGGGTAGCATTAGGAGAAATGCCTAATGTAAATGATGAGTTGAAGGGTGCAGCAAACCAACATGGCACATGTATACCTATGTAACAAACTGGCGCGTTCTGCACATGTACCCCAGAACTTAATGTATAATAATAATAAAAAAGGGAATGCTAGCAGAAGAGCAAAGACGAGGAAATAGAAAAACATAGTGGTGTCCTGGGAATCTTGAGAGGATCATGTATGAGTAGAATATAATAGGAGTAGATAATAAAAAAGGTTTTCATTTTCCAAAAAAAAAGAAAATGAACATATAAAAGAGAAATAAAGAAATCATGCATACAGAAATCTATGTAATATTGTTTAACTAGGTTTTTTTTCTAAATTTTTATTTTATTATATTTTTTGCTTCATAATGACAAGCATACCTTGGAGATATTGCAGATTTTGTTCCGGAACACCACAATAATGTGAATATCACAATAATGTGAGTCACACAAATTTTTTGGTTTCCCAGTTTATATAAAAGTTATGTTTACATCATATTGTAGTCTATTAGGTGTGCAATAACATTACTTTTATTTTAAGAAGTATATACCTTAACTAAAAATGCTTTATTGCTATAAAAAAAATTCTTGCTATCTTTTGAGCCTTTAGCAAGTTGTAATCTTTTTACTGGTGGAGGGTCTTGCCTCGATCGTGGTGGCTGTGGACTGATCAGGGTGATAGTTGCTAAAGGTTGAGGCTGCTGTGACAGTTTCTTTAAAAAAGACAACAATGAAGTTTGCCACATCAATTGAGGTTCTTTTAAAATAAATATTTCTCTGTAGCATGCGATGCTGTTTGGTAGACTTTTATCCAAAGTAGAACGTCTATCAAAATTGGAGCCAATCAACCATCTCAAACCCTGCTATGTTTTATCAATTAAGTTTACATAATATTCTAAATTCTTTGTTGTCATTTCAGCAATGTCCACAGTATTTTCAACAGGAGTAAATTTCACCTCAAAAAACTACTAAACTACTTTATTTGTTCATCCATAAGAAGCAAATTCTCATCCATTAGTTATATCATGAGATGGCAGCAATTCAATCACATCTTCAGGCTCCAATTCTAATCCTAGTTCTCTTGCTATTTCCAGCACATAAGCAGCGACTTCCTCAACTAAATCTTGAGCTCCTCAAAGTCATCCACGAGGTTTGGAATCCGCTTTTTCCAAACTCCTGTTAATGTTGCTATTTTGACCTTCTCCCATGAATCATGAATGCTTTAATGACATCTAGAATGCTAAATCCTTTCCAGAATGTTTTCAATAGATTTTGCCAAGATCCGTCAGAGGAATCACTATCTATGACAGTTATACCCCTATGAAATGTATTTCTTAAATGATGAAAGTGGAAAATCAAAATGACTCTTTAAACCACAGGATCCAGAATGGGTGTTGTGTTAACAGGTGTGAAAACAACATTATTCTCCTTGTACATTACATCTTCATCAGAGCTCTTGAGTACCTAAGTGCATTGTCAAAGGGCAGTAATATTTTGAAAGAAATCTTTTTTTCTGGGGAGTAGTTCTCAAAAATGGGCTAAAAATCTTTAGTAAACCATTATGCAAGCAGATGTGTTGTCATCCAGGCTTTGTTGTTCCACTTATAGATCACAGGCAGAGTAAATTTAGTATAATTGTTAAGGGCCCTAGAATTTTCAGAATGGTCAATGAACATTGGCTTCAACTTGGTCACCAGAGGCCCCTAACAAGAGAGTCTGCCTGTTCTTTGGAGCTTTGAAGCCAGGCATTAGCTTCTCTTCTCTAGCTATGAAAGTCCTAGATGCATCTTCTTTCAAACAAAACATCTTCTGTTTTGTTTACCTGGAAAATGTGTTGTTTAGAGTAGCCACTTTCATCAGTTTTCTTAGCTAGATAAATTAATACATTTCTGCAGTTTCTATATCAGCTGTAGAAGCAAGGTAAAGCAACAGTGCTGATATAGAAACTGCAGAAATTTGTAGCTTCTTTTCTCCAACTTCATGAACCAACCTTTGCTATCTTTAAGCTTTTCTTCTGCAGCTTCCATATTTCTGTCAGTCTTTCTAGAATTGAAGAAGGTTAGAGCCTTGCTCTGGATTAGACTTTGCTTCTGCTTAAGGGAACGTTGTGGTTGGTTTGATCTTCTATCTAGACCACTTAAACTTTCTACCAATCAGCAGTAAGGCTGTTTTGCTTTCTTATTATTCATATGTTCACTGGAATAACACTTTTAATTTTCTTCATGAACTTTTTCTTTGCATTCACAACTTGACTAGTGCAAGAGGCCTAGCTTTTGGCCTGTCTCTACTTTCTACATTCCTTTCTCACTAAGCTTAATCACTTCTAACTTTTTTTTTTTTTTTTTTTTTTTTTTTTGAGATGAAGTTTCGTTCTGTCACCAGGCTGGAGTGTTGTGGCACGATCTTGGCTCACTGCAACCTCCAACTCCCTAGTTCAGGCAATTCTCCTGTCTCATCCTTCTGAGTAGCTGGGATTATAGGCACGTGCCACCATATCTGGCTAATTTTTGTATTTTTAGTAGAGATGGAGTTTTACTATGTTGGCCAGGATGGTCTTGATCTCCTGACCTCGTGATCCACCTGCCTTGGCCTCCCAAAGTTCTGGAATTACAGGCGTGAACCACCACGCCTGGCCGATTTTAGCAATTTTAGCTGCTCTTGTTATGGGGCGGGGTAAATGTAATTGTGTGAGATGATGGATGTGAGCCACCGCACCTGGCCAATCACTTCTAGCTTTTGATTTAAAGTGAGAGACATGTGAGTCGTCTTTTCACTTAAACAAATAAATTCACTTAAACAAATAAATTCATCGTAGGGTTACTGATTGACCTAAATTCAATGTTGTTGTGTCTCAGGAAATGGGGAGGTCCTAGGAAAGCACAAACAATAGGGTCAGTGGAACAGTCCGAATACATACAACATTTATTGATTAAGTGTGCTGTCTTCTATGGGTTTGGTAAATGTCACCCCAAAAGAATTAAAATAGTAACGTCAAAGATCACTGATCACAGATCAACGTAACAGATATAGTAACTATGAAAAAGTTTCAAATATTGCAAGAATTACCAAAATGTGACACATCGACACCAAATGAGCCCTTGCTGTTGGAAAAATGGTGCTGATAGACTTGCTCCTATGCAAAATTACCACATAATAACTTCAATTTGTGAAAAATGCAGTGTCTGCAAAGTGCAAACAGGTGAAGCACAATAAAATAGGTGTGCTGATACTAACGAACCACCAAAATGGCTGTCATGTTCTACATGTTCTAAGCACAATATTTCCCTTTGTCTACTCTATGTCCTTTTTTCATCACTCTTGTCTATAATGTTGATAGATTCCCAGATAAGCAAAGTATTACCACCCAGGAGTGCCCCTAGTTGGCAAAAGACGGAAATGGTTAAAGTCAGGGCAGAGACACTGAATTTGTGTTATGCCAGGCCCATCAAAGAGGTTTCCATTCCTTCACACTGCAGGAGTGAATGGGAGTGACTTCAGTCAAGGAAAGCGAGAAGCTGAGCAGTGTTGTCCAAGTCTTCTGAAGAGAAGCAGAATTGTCGTAGTTAGCCTGCAGCCCCGCAGAAAGTGGGTCATTTCACCACCGAGGTGTGGCTCTGGGTAGCACTTCAGAGACACTGCGGTAAGGGAACAGTCCCTTTATTCATCACGGGGAAGATAGTGTTTTTCCTCTGCTGTGATAGGTTCACGCTGGCCCAGCAGCCTTTATGGTTAGGCGTGACTTCCTGAGGGATTTTCTCTGGATTCACAGAAGTTTCCCTGAATCCCAGGGAAAGCCTGACTCACCCACAGTCCTGTCAGGGTGGGGCTGGTATAACTTGGATGCAGCTTCAAGTTGGCTGAACTTACATGACAGTAATTTTCAGCCTGAAATCAGCTGCCTCTAGGAGAAATGGAAGAACATGACGTGGAAGGGGCCCCACGGAGGTGCTGACAGGGCAGTTGAGCCTCCTCTCAGTTTTCTCACTAGTACTCCAGGGTGGCACACTGGGGAACTCAGAATTTTTTTTTTCTCTCCGTAACTTCCTTTTTCTCTACAGCAGCCTCTCCAACAAGGTCATGTCTCCGGATATCCTAATAACTGATACCCTCATAAAACTCATGGTGCCTCAGACAATTGGATCTAAGCCTGGAGCTGACTTCTCAACTTTGATTCCTAGTCCTTAGTTCCCTTACAAAAATACCAAAGCTTCTTTTCAATACCATATCTTGTATTCTTCATCACTTACGTTTCAAGAACAATCTTGTTCTATTTTAATGCTGCCCCTGGAAGAGGTACATAAATTCTCGCAGGCTGTCGCTCATGTGCCTCTACAAACACACATCTGAATTCTGTAAACAAGAAAGGTGATGGAGCTGTCTGGTCAATAAGTACCCCAAGGCAGGGAAGGGTCTGTTTGCCATGCCTCAAAGAAAACAGTAGCCAGACTCCAGATAAAGAGACCATAACAGGTTGACCCTGATGTTGGTCAGGAAAGTAAGCTGGTGAGGCAACTTAGAAAGAAGAAAAGGAGACACAAGGAAGGGAAAATTTACCAAGATATTTGAATACCAGGTCTGAGGCTTACCAGTTGAGTGATTTCAGGTAATCTACTTTCTCCATGTAATCTTTAGTTTCCTGCCACACAGGGATGGTAATGGTGCTTGCTTCACAGGAATGTCATAATCATTACATGAGACAGGATATCTATAATGCATCTGGTCCATAGTCATGCCAAGGAAATATTAAGAATCATGTCAAAAATGATGGCCTTTGAGGGGTCACTGAAACCTTGGAGATTTAGGGTCCATGAGCAGTTTTTGAGAAAAGCATTCATAATTTTTATCAAGAGTTCTCCAAATTATTAAAAACTCTTGGAACAATGAAAAGCATTTTGAAAACAGTAAGCGTATCACTGTCATAAAATACAGTTGTTCCAGACAAACTGAACTTTCTAAAGTTATAAAGTAAAAACTTCCAAATTGTCATTCTTGATTGGAACGTACTCATTGCATTTTTTCGATGATTTAAATATTACTTTTCCTTCCTTCAAATTCAGTTTCCCTGAATACCTGTCTGGACCACTCTGGTGACACTTGCATAGTTTCCTCCTTATAAACTTCTTCAGCCACAGCCCAGCTGCTGGAAAGCCCTCAGATCTTATACCTTTCTTCAGTGCCCAACACAATCCTTTGCCCATGGTTACTAATCAGCCAATGTGTATCACTGATAGTGATTTTTATCTATCACCATGTATCTAATTAGCTATTATGTATCACTGATGATTTTTGTCAAGGTATATTTCTATGTAGAGTATAATGAACTTTTGGGTAAGTCTACATAATAGACTATACCCTCTGCACAGCACGGCATCCACCATATCATAAGAGTTCATTAATGAAGTGTGATGAAGATAAAAAGAAATTGGGTGCTGTGGGAAAGTTATATACCAACAAATGACTATATTAGGCAGGTAAGACTATGAGGAAGTACTGTATTAAAAAAAAAAAAAAGTCACCATATGGAAACTATAGCCAACTCCCTCAGTATTTATTTCACGTAAATATTAGTTTTCAAACATTTATGACTAGTATGCCAAAAAGTCACTGGAACAATATATTTTCATCAGGAGATCGAGGTTTAAGTTTAAAGGATCAGCCACCCTTACATTCTGCTTGAGAACGAAGTCCAAACCATAGTTTCATTAGTTTTCCTCTTATGGTCCTAGTAGAAGCACATCACACATCGTTGAGTTGTATATTTATAGAAGTTTCTCAGCACCACCCACGATAGAATAAGAGAAGGAAGAATCTTAAAATTGAAAGAAACGGCCGGGCGCGGTGGCTCAAGCCTGTAATCCCAGCACTTTGGGAGGCCGAGGCGGGCGGATCACAAGGTCAGGAGATCGAGACCACAGTGAAACCCCGTCTCTACTAAAAATACAAAAAATTAGCCGGGCGCGGTGGCGGGCGCCTGTAGTCCCAGCTACTCAGGAGGCTGAGGCAGGAGAATGGCGGGAACCCGGGAGGCGGAGCTTGCAGTGAGCCGAGATCGCGCCACTGCACTCCAGCCTGGGCAACAGCGTGAGACTCCGTCTCAAAAAAAAAAAAAAAAAAAAAAAATTGAAAGAAACACAGCCAACCCGGCAAGTAAATTATCTTTTGTGGTGATAGGGTTGGGAGAGAAAGGGGATATGTTTGTGCAAAGCAACCACAATGTGCCATCGGAGCTATTGATGGATAAGCTGTTTCTGAAACCTCTGCTTTTTAAAGAAATCATATCAGCAGCACCAAGCAACCCATTTGGTACAGATCTGTCTTCCAACTGTTTTATGCAAAATGCTGATAAGCACAACTTAACTTGAGAGAGAAACTATATACATTTTTCATTTAAACACAGAGCAAATGGAAACCACAGGACATATACAGCTATGGGAGCAGGAGACAAATATGCTTAAGGGAAGTCAAGCAAAGTTGCTGGTTGTGGGGGACAAAATCCTGGTCAGGGCACAGAGTCAAATCAGAAATTGGCCACTGTGAGTGGAGGTGAATCCCTGCTGGAACATCAAACTGATGCTGTTTTTCTCTTTGAAAAAAGATTTCTGCTTAAATTTTATTAAAAATTCTAAAACAAATTTTACAGTACATTGATTAACAGCTTCTTTGCTGGCCATTTTTTTTTATGAAGACCCAAAGTAGAATTAGAAAAATAAATTAACTGATGTAAATTATATTGTGTCTTTGATAAAGCAAACAGTGATGCCATACTCTTAGTACACAGTTAAGGGTACTCCTCTCACACACTGTTAAGTGTAGAAGTCTGGCATCTACTCTTGGGATGAATAAGAAACATGTAGTCTCAGATCACCATTTGTAAAATCCAGGAACAGAGCAGAGCTGCATTTCCCAAGTTATGTTGGATGGAATGTTAATTCCATATGATAGGCCTATGGAACAGGTGATATGCCAAATAAATGGTTCTGAGGTCCAAGTTCTCATTCTCTTTGCTAATAACAAAGCTTGTACATCTAGACACAAACAAAACACAAGCTCAAAGCAAGAATTTATCTAACATGTTTTAATAAATATCCCAGGGCATGTCCTAAGATTGGTCACAGTCAGTTCTGTATCCTACTTTTACTTTTTTTCTCAGAGTATATTCAAGAGAACACTTGTTCCACCAAAATTACATAAATGCATACATACATGTGCATGTACAGACACAATACATGAAGAATGTATGTGGGAAAATAATCTAAAGAAATTTTGTCCTGATTTATCTTAAGAAATTCTGTCCTGATTTATCTTTAAAAAGCACAATGCATATTAGTTAACCAAAGGCTCTAACTTGCCCTACAGTAGGAAGAAAACCTATTGAACCCAGCATTTCCATAATTTATCTCATCATTAAATTCTTTTCCTTTTTAATAGGTAATATTTAATAACCCATGGGACATAAAACACACTTCAGAATCTACCAGTGTAGAAAAATATTTAGTAATATAAATTAAATTTAAAAGTATGAAAAAAAGTTCAAAAAACCCAACAAAATAAAAACCTAAAGTCACTATGCACACTACGATCCTATTTTTATAATTACATATTTGTTGGCTCTGTTTTGCCATAACACAGATTTTTGTCAGAAAAAAAAATGTGATGGATATATTGCTTAGACTCTTAACATTGTTTTATTTGGCATGGGTGGGGGGAAAGTACAAAGGGTATGACCCATTTTCTAAAGTTTCCAACCATTTAGTATCTATTAGGGTCATAACTGGAGCCAAACACCTTCAGTGAGTGACGGCCTGTCTTACTATGCTGGGTGTTGAATGTTGAATATTGAATGTCATGTGAAGTGCCTCAGGCTTCTATTTCTAGGCCTAATTGGTGCACCTGAAAAATATCCACTGAGCTGAGTTTTGAATTGTCTGCATAATGAGTATAGTATATTGCAAGGAGACTCAAATATAATGCAAAGTATTTCCATGCTTTTTCCCCAAATGCCAACTTTAGGCAGTTGACCAAATAGGATTTAATCTTATTTGAAAGTCTCCTTGTTTTGTTTCCTCGAGTGAGCAAAAGCACTGGGTCTCTCTTTCAGCAAATGGGCAAAGAAGAGTTGAGCAGTAAGCCCTCACACCCCAGCCAGGAGCACAGAGACGAGAAGGAGCCAAGAAAAGTGCATGACCCTTTATTCCCTAGAAACCTCTCACTCTAAGGAAACCAGAGTTTACAAGAAGTTTGCTACAGCAGAGAAAGAGCTGAGGGGATTCATGAAGAAGGCAGAAATATAGCTTCACCTTGAAGGAGCTCATAATCCAATGCTTAGAACAGAATAAATGTAAGGAACAGGATTCACACAGTGAATCTGTGGCTCTAAGTCCTGAGCAACCAGGAACTAAAGACTCTCACTAGTGCTACAGATGATTAGAGATTAGAGAACTGGAGAATAGATGATTAGAGAACTGGATAATAATGTACCACCCAGGAAAATGATCTGGAAAAACAGTGTAAATAAATCTACCAAGGAGTGTGTGTGCATGCCTGTGTTAAGCACAGGTCTACTGAAGGAGGTGTAAAACTGGCCCATGCCCTCAGGGAGAGGCTTGCTTTCTGGCTGGCTAGATGACATACCTAGCGAAAATGTTAAAAAATAATAATAAAAACAGTATGTAATTTAGTTCTAAATGAAGGCATAGAGCCTGGCACAGAGCCTGGAAAACAGGCACTTAATATATGTTTATTGAACTTAATTAGATCTATAAGCTGTCAGAAGGCTGGATGGGAGACCTTGGCAAAATTATACAGAAAACGAGAATCATTATTTATTTCTAATAAACAATGACAGAAACAATGGCATAGGCAGTAAAATAAACTTTGGGACAAGTTGAGGAGAGGACAATTAGAAAAGTTTTAAATATAAAATCAATAGTTAAAACTAGTTTTAATGTTCCTTTCCTATTAAATTTAAGTTCTAAGAAGGTAAATGACAATCAGGATAGGTGTCCAAGGATCACAGTTTCTGGTAAGAAAGATTAAAAAGAGATGAGACTTGAAAGAGGCAAACTAGCAATGGGTCTATTTTTAGCTTTATCCTACTGCCATTATGACAATATTACTTTGGAATAATTTCCAGGTTTTGATGATTGACTCATTGTTAAACGCTGAGGAAAGACCATATTTAAGGCTCAGTAAACACAATTCAGTTATTCTCAAAAGCTAGTTGAATAATCAACCACCAAAAATAATATATTATGGTGATCTTAACATATTCATCCCATTTCTTATAATAAAAATGCATGTTAAGAATTTCATTACTTGATACGCTTTAAACTATTAACTCCAGTGCAATGAAAATGTGTGTGTGCATGCAAGTGTATGTTTGGAAACCTGAGATTCTTGTCTGATACATGGATTCCAGTAAAATAAACAAGCATTAAATTAGGCTTGAAGGGTAATAATCTGAACAGGTAAAAATATACCATCACACTGGTATAATGATCTAACAGTGAGGAAGATAAAAAGGACATGGAGGAAGCTTTTTGGTCCTAGGTACACATTTTTCCAAGTGATCTGTGTCCAAACAGGTGAGCCTTCTCAAAATGAATTCTAATTTTCCAGGTATTCACATAGCAAACCCCTAATGACCCTGACCCTAGAATGGCTCTGGTTGCATGGCCAGAGTCTTGTATTCATTGGCCTATTGCTTAAACGTTAATCTTCTATTCAGCTCTCTTGGTTGTCCATGGCAAAGGGTGCATTTCACGCACATCAAAGATAGGTAGAAGACATCATTTCTTAACATGTAATTCACATGTCTCCCTTCATCATAGGCAAAGTGACAAAATTTCCAGACCTCATAGCAAAACTCATTTGTATCATTGCTTATAAAATTGATAAATACTTTAATTATGTATTTGTACAATCTTAGGCATTGTTTGTTCTATCACACATCTGTCCTCCGTGCTTGTTTGGAGAAGTAGACCCTGAAGAGTACGGCCCCACGCATTTTGGTTAGTGCTAGGACAATGTCAAAAATATATATAGTCATGGGTTTTTGTTGAAGATTATTGTTCAGAGTGAAGATCAGAAGAACATTCTGAAACAGGCTTTGCATGAGTTGAGTTACCGATTTGTCATGTAGTGCTAAAAACTCAAAGAACAGTTGACAGGTTAGAGGGGTAAAAAAAGTTACTTATATTTTATGTCATATACTTTAATTAGATTAAGAAACTGCTCACCTTCTCTTTCAACCTGGGAATTTTAGGAGGCATAAATAATAAACGACCTTCTAACACCAGGGTGATTTCTATGCATTAAGTTTCATCATTCATTTAATTTCATAAAAGGCATTTTTGTTCCTGAAATTATTGCTCTAGATAAGAAAATCTCTCATTGCAACTATCTGAAATAAGACCCAGAACATATTTTGGCAGTGTCCCTTTACTAAAGAGTGGAACTCAGTATCAGGACTTGTTTTTCTCCCAAAGACAGATACCACCAATGTTACACTGCATTCGCAATGGAAATCATCACTTGGGCACTGAATCCAGCCACAGAGCATTTGGCAAAACAGCTGTAACCTCTTCTCTCTCCTCACCAGTAGGAATCCCACCACAGTTTTCCATCCGTTGGTGACCTCCATCCCAGATTACCTCAATGCCCTTTGCTCAGGGATATGGTTAAAGACCTCCCAGAAGCTCCAGCTGTTGGTACAGAATGTATCAGTTGTCTAGTTATTAACGGTCATAGGCTGACATGACTGGAGTGCCTCTGAATCCCCAGGGCCCATGTGGCTGGTGGTCCCCAGCTCTTTCGTCAGCCTGAGTCACTGGCTTTTTCAAGAGGTTATATTGAGCCCATTCATATTTTGCAACTTTTGAACCTCCATGTAAGTTAATCACTTCTAGACAAGGTGGTGGATTAGATATAAGTAAAAGGCAGAAAACACTCTTGAGAAAGGATGCATGTAAAAGGAAGTTTTGGTGAGTTCCCTCAGCTTTGCACAATGAATTAGGCAGACACTAGCAGTAAGGAAAGTATTATTCTAAAATGTTGCCATGGAATGTGCATGCTTGCCAGCTGGAGGCTAGAGACTCTGTAACAAGATGGCCCCCCCATTCAGGTCCTACCATCACAACAACAAGATTTGGGGAAAAATGAGCTTGAGGCAGCAATTGTCAGCAGAGAACATACAACTTGATTCTGCTTCTTCTAGCCTTCAATGAAATTCAAGGTTATCACCTACTAACCCAGCTCTATTGACTGTGGGAACCTGATTAGCAATAACAAGGCAAAATGTCATTGTCAAATGCTTCACTTCCAAAAATTTGCTTTTGTAACATGCTAGCCTGGAAATCAGAATGGCTCCTCAGTGTACCAATTATATGGAAAGCTCTGAAATACTTAGTGGATATCTGGGTTCATGTTAATCCAGTATTTTTGGTTTGAGATAGTCAAGAAGTGTTTAAAACTGGGCAACAGAAAACAGTTTGAAAACATTAATTGAGAATAATTAAAATAACACTGTGGATACACTATATGATGGCTTTATTATAACAGTTAGGCACACGTTATAGTGATAACTTCTGTTCACTCAGAGAAATCAGTTACGATTGCTGACAGCAAAATGGAGCTTAGTTCAAAGAAGACCGTTCATATGCAAAGGGGGCAATCAGCATCCAGCTCTGTGACAGAAGATCCTGAAGAGGAGGTAGAATGACGTATCCAGGTACTAAGGTGAAATCATCCATTGTCCAAAGAGGAAGATATTCATAATTAAGCCTTTTAACCTCTTAATGGCCACTCATAAGTTGAGAAAGTTAAATGTCATGGAAAAATGGAGTTAGCTCGATGTATATAACTAATTCCCAGAATTAATGTTTTTTTGCTACTGAGTGTATTAAAGTAACTCTGTAGAAAGTTATTGTTCATTGTTCAGTCATTCCCATGAGTTTTAGAAGAGGACCTATGACAAATCAGCATAGTCGGTAGAAACAATTATATAAGGAAATATATTTTAAAATATTTTGACACAGCTGCTACCTATATGTTACACATAGGTGTGTGGTTTGATTAAGCAGGCAACTTTTTCTCAGTAAGGATCATAATTATCTCCCTATAAATAGCTGGGATTTCAGCTGGATTTCTTACCATGTCCTCCTCACAGCACCACTTACCTTCATTCTGGTCCCCACACGGGTCTCAGCCAGTTACCAGCTGTGGGGCTCTGTGACTGTCTGGGTCTTTACTGCAAGTTTAATGATCGTACCAATGGCTTCACCATCCCAAGGACTCTGCCGTATGGCAGCTGCACATTGCCTTACACTATACCAGGGTCAATTTTCCCACATACTCCTTTGCATGTGAAGACCCGTTGGATTCGGCTCCCTAAGAGCATTACTTTGGCTTTTGTAGTCCCTAAGGGTCATTATCTTTCAGAGTAAATCAAGGATTTTGGTCATAAGAGTACAGGTTGCCTGAGATTCCTAAAAACCAGTCTGGGGACAAGTATCAGTCTGTGTTGTGGTTTTGTAACCATCTGCAGCAACAATTAGGAAGGAGACAAAAGTCAAGATAACGGATTTTTTTTTTCATAAAGTTAAATGTAAACTCTATAAAAGCTATTCATAGCCTAATCTTACCTACTTCTTACCCCTCTACTTTTTGGTGTTCTTTTTTCTCAATAAGTGATGGTAATTGATGGCAGGTTTTCCTAAATGTTCTTACTTTGCTAAATATAAAGATTTAAACTATATGTTATTCTTTTTTCATCTTTCCTTACTTCTTTCCTCTTGCCCTTCCTTCTTCTTTTCTTTTTTTCTCGCTCACATTTGTTTGTTTGTGCATTTCTTTTTATTTTACTGATCCTTGGTGGCAAACATGGTGTTGCAAACTCTCACTGGTCTCCGGGCTATCCTGCCAGGCTGTGAATGCTCTTCTTCTACTGATCCTTTGGATCCTATTAAACCTCTTCAAACTATTTTCCATGGAGGGATACTAGTAAGACTATCAGGAAGGAAGAAAAGAAGGCAGGAAGGGAGGAAGAGAGGAAGGAAGGAAGGGAAGGAGGGAGTGGGGGAGGAAGGGAAGGAGGAAGGAAGAAAGGAACGAAGGAATGGAGGGAGGGAGAAAGGGAAGGAGGGAGGGAGGGAGGAAGGGAAGTAAGGAAGGAATAGAAGAAGGGGAGGAAAGGGAAGGAAAGGGAAGGGGAGGGGAGAGAGGGAAAGAGATTCTGTCACTCTGGTCTCCTTTGTTTTCCATTCAAAATGTTTTCTCACTCAAGGTTAACTTTGCCACAGTTCAGCGTTGACTGAGAGTCATGTTCCCCTTCATATCCTATAAATTTGGGTTTAACGCACACCACCTGAGTAAATTCACTGGATCCAGAGAGGGTGTGGCCCATTTTACTCTAGTGAACTCTAGAGTGACTGGATCACTCCGGTGACAGCTTCTTTTTGACAGAATATATCAGAATGTGGAAATGTGCGTGGGCTTGCAAAGCCCCTGAGCACTCCTGGGACTAACCTGGCGTCCCTCAAGATGCTAAAGCAGGAGATGAGTGAGAAGGAGGCTAAGATCCTGTAATTTCAGCCCTGCACTATCTGGCAGAGTGATTTAAATATCATTAATTTAAGTGAGACCCCAAATTATAAATGTCATTTTACAATTTGGGCTCTCATTTTCCTTACCCATGACAATGGAAGATTAAAACCTACCAGCGAAAGTTGCTGTAATATGATGAAGCAAGGACATTTGAGTCCCCACAGGACCACTGCTAGACCAGAGTGGCCCCACTCTGATGTTTTCGGTCCACCCCAGACAGGGCTCCAGAGGTAAAGTGCAGCAAAACACAAGATTAGTAATTTTGAAATACAAGGGGCCAGCAATTACTATTTCAATTATCCATTAAAATTTCAGCTGCAGACTAGAAAGAGAAATACTTTGTTTCTATGAGTAATATTTATCTCAAGACACCTGAAGACCAATTTTTGTTTTCATTAATATCAGAAATAAGGTAAGGATATTCATTACTGCCACCATTAGGATTCTTTGGAGGTTTTAGTCAATAGATTAAAATATTAAACATAACTAAGATAATTAATGACTGAAAAGGCAAGTAGAAATCATCTTAATTTCTCATATAATTGTCTATCTAAAAGAAGGCAATGTAAGCAATTGGTAAGTAACTATAACTAATAAAAGAATTATAGCAAGGAGAGGTGAACATTAAGAAAAATACATAAAATTGGTAAATAAATAACCAGTTAGAAAATACAATGCAGAATATTTCATTTAAAAAATACATAATCCCGGCCGGGCGCGGTGGCTCAAGCCTGTAATCCCAGCACTTTGGGAGGCCAAGACGGGCGGATCACGAGGTCAGGAGATCGAGACCATCCTGGCTAACACGGTGAAACCCCGTCTCTACTAAAAAAATACAAAAAACTAGCCGGGCGAGGTGACGGGCGCCTGTAGTCCCAGCTACTTGGGAGGCTGAGGCAGGAGAATGGCATAAACCCGGGAGGCGGAGCTTGCAGTGAGCTGAGATCCGGCCACTGTACTCCAGCCCCGGCGACAGAGCAAGACTCCGTCTCAACAACAACAACAACAAAAATACATAATCCCCAGAAAAATCCCCCCCAAACGTAAAATATATTAAATTGTTAAAGTGATTGTTAGATAATGAATAGCAAGGGGATGGAAGTGGGCATTACTGGCTGGTGTCTATTCACTGGAGAGTCAACAGGGACAGGCCAGGGTGAGGAAGAAAAGGGTAAAGGCAGAGACCTGGGGAGGGGTGGGAATCTAGTTAAAGTGGAAGTTTAAAGTTAAACCAGGGGATAAACCGGTTATTCAGAGTCTTAAAATCTAAGCAGAGACATTTAAACTTGATGCAGAAAAAAAAAAAATACGCACAAGAATTAACAAAGGAAAAGCAATGCTGATGCGCAGATAATTAAAAGTCTAGTGTTCACCTCGTTTTCTTCAATTAATTTGCTGTTATTCTATGGTGATGATTAGATACTTCTTACAAACTCCTTCGGGCTGTGTCTACGGATTAAAATTACTTTCTTCCACAAATATTTGTTAAGAATCCACCACACACACTGAGCATACAGTGGTAAACCAGACACATTCCCTGTCATCTTAAAGTGAAAAGGCCACCACATCTCAGAAAAGTCAGATACAGATTCTATTCTATGTAGGAATGTTATATTGCAAAGATCACATTACAAATCAAGGGAGCAAAAGAAATGACAAAGTATTGGTACCATTGATTAATTAGTTAATTGAAAAGTTAATAATAAAATTAGACTTATCACAAAATCTTTCACTAAAATGTTTCATTTGTACTAAAGAATTAACTATACATGAAACCATAAATAAAGGAAATAAGGAAACAGGTTAATAGTGATCTTATGTCTGAATGCAGAAGGTCTTTCAATGGGATAAAGTCAATGGAAGAAATGCAGAGAGTAGGAACAGAGTCAAATACACAGAATTTTAAAATAATTTTGTCTAAGTTTAAAATTAGACAGAGAAAAGAGGGAGAAACCTAAGCAAATAATTAAACTAAAAACTTATACTAATGCTTAACAAATTAGAAAGCAAGTGGAAACAATATTTGCAACAAACATCTGTGTTGTAATATGAAGCAGGCCCTGATTTGATAAACCCAAAGGAAATGATCTGACATACAACCATAATTGCACATTCAAAGAGAAGCATTGGAATGGAATTATGTTTTAATTTTAACAAAGCCTTTCTAAAGTAACCAAATATAATAACACTAATGCTTCCATATTTTAAAGGTGAGTTGTGTTTAGTAAAGATTTTTAAAGCAGCTCAGTTAAATTCGTTATCATTCTGAAACTGTTTGGTGCAGCTTTCAATTTCTTTGTGGATCTTGTAGTGCTGCTTTGTTTCACCCAATTCTCCCTTAAATTAGACTAGGTTTCTGAGTTGTCTGACTCAGGAACACCAGAGCTTTGTCATACACCAAATCCTCCTTTTTTTTTTTTTTTTTTTTTTTTTTAACTCTAATTGGAAACGCTAGCTCTTTTATCAAAAAAGTGTTTTGTATGTATTCTTTCTCTTACCTAATTAGGTAAAAGATTACTTTTGTCCAACTCTTTCTCTGGAAGTACAAAGAAATCTGTAGAGAGATTAGGTGGAACATCTCCACGTCAGCAGTATGGACTTCTAAAGCTGCTCTTTCCAGTCTCAAAATGTGTCTCAATTTGCCCATCTCTCTTCATTTTCCTGCTTCAACCCAATTATACGATATTTCCTGAATGTTAAGAAACACCTTCCTTTTTACTTTAATATTTCTAAAATGGGATTTTTAAGTGAATTTTCCAGTTTCCTTATTACATTTTATTCATTATCTTAATTGAAATAAGCAGTTCTCTTAATAGAGACAATGGCTTAAATATTCTATATGGAATTGTAAAATATAAGGCATCATTTAATTTAAAAAAACTATTTCCTCGAAGGTCCAATGTCTCCTTTACGGAAAAAAATAAAAACAACATTCAAAAAAATCTTAGTAAGACATTACGAAATTTCTTGCATTTTCAAATGATGTGTATTACAAAATGTCTTCCCTGGAATTCTTATAAAAGCAATTCTGGAAGATCTGGAGAAACATTCAACTACTTAGAAGTTCGGAGAAACATTCTTTTGCAAGAAAACACCTGCTTTGTTGAAAACAACTCTGCTGCTGTTCAGCTGAATGCATTTAGGGGGCAAAACGGACTGTGTCTGTTCTGATTACTCAGTGCCTGTGCTGCACCTGTTATTAAAAGCTTTGTACATCACCCGTTGTGTGTTGGTAGATGTTAACAACTGGCTCTCTGGTTAAAAAAAAAAAAAAAATGAGCGTGAGGGAAGAATCGTTGTGTATCATTTATCAATTCTATGGTTTCCTGCCAGGGCCAATTTCAAGCTACCTACACAATGTCACTGAACACAGAGGTGGAAAGAGCTGCACACGAGTTCTCCCCAGCAGGCTCCTGAATTGAGTTCCTGGAAAAGATCTGGCACCCAGACTTCATAAAGGAGAATTACGGTAGGGGAACAGGGCAGAAATTGAGTGGGGAAGGATAATTGAGTCAGAGGTTAAACAAATTTTGTAAGAAAAAAATTGTCAAGTTGTGGTTTATTAGGTTGTTTATAGGGAGTGAGGGGTGGGGGGCAATGCAAACACCCTAATCTATTTTTTCTATCAAATCTTAGGGAAATTTTCCATTGCTCATTAATGCTTTGGTACACATTGTGGGGAGTGGCAAGGAGGGGCACGTGAATTACAAAATGCTGAGTCCTGTTTCAAGATTGGTGCAGGAGGAGAACTGAGGCTGATTATGGGATAGCGAACTTGCATGTCAAAAGTAATCTAAGAGAGCAAAAAAGGAAGATAGAGTGGATAGATGTTTCCTATTAAAGAAGAAGCAGAGAGTTTTGTTTTGTTTTGTTTTTTCTTGCTAGAAAGTTCGAATTGGCATAGAGGGTATTAGAAAAAAGGAAAGAAAAGGCAGAGAAAGGGATAGTGTAAAATGCATGAGTTTCCACTGGGTTTGGGGACTATATGGTCAGCAAACCCTGTTAAGCCATAATTAGCCAAGTTTTCTACCCACTCTTGATGTAGAAACAGATTCAATTTTGATATAGTCTAACACAGCCGTCTAACCAAAACTGGGGCCTTGATTTTTAAGTATTGAAGAATCTCTTCTGGATAGAGCTTCATAAATTATTTATATCTTCTCGTTTTTTTCCCACATTTTTATCTAAGAAACTTTCAAAGAAGAGTCAAATTACACTCCATGATGCAAGATACACAAAAATACGATTTACATATTGCCATTTTATATAAATTGGGAAAATGGAGGCAAAGAAATTGAATGGATTTGTCCACAAGTATCTCCTTCATCCAGACACAGGCCTGGAAAGAGAGCCAGGTCTTCAGACTTCTGATTCTGTGCTCTATCTTTGATATAGTATCTATTTGGCTCTGCAACAAGCTCTTGAATGCACAGGGGCCATCAGACAGGCAAAATGGGTATGGTTATATTTTGCACATCACTTGAGAGGTGCTTTCTGCACTGGGACTCTTCTGACCAGAGGAGAGACGTGGGGAGGAGGACTGTATGCGGCTGTTCCCTGTGTGGTCCAGAGGCCTTTACTACAGGAAGTGGGCCCTTCCAACCACAGTTGTACCAGGAATCCTTCTTTCCCCTTATAGTAAAGCCCTGTTTATAAATATACATGCACCCATACACAAACATATACATCCCTTAAATGTCCAGAGCAGTTCTATGTCCACAGAGATAAATACAGAGAGGAGAATGACAGAGATGGATGGATATAGAAATATTTTTAATTTTTAAAGAAAACATTTGCCCACTTTAGGGAGAGACAGTCAGTTCTAAGGGAAAGGAAACCTGTACTTAGGCTAAACTTCCTCAGGATTAATTATTACTGTATTTGAAATCCCAATGACTTGACCCATCATTAGTGGATAAGTGCAGGCCAGGGAATAAATACCCACTCTGTCCACAATAAGACAGGTATCCGCATCAAGTTCAAAGGCCACTGGACTTTACCACACACACATTTAGGCCATCTTTAGAGTTGTGATGATGACGAAAGGGTGGATGTATTCCGAAAGCCCAAGGAGGCAGCCAGCACAACCTCAGGCTAATTAGCAGAAACCACAGGTATAACCAGCCGCTGGGCCATTCACGTAACCAATCCTCAAGCCAGATGCCACTTTTGGAAAAACATACCTCAGTGCTCCTCATTGAAATTCCATCTCTGGGCTTATAAAGGGCGTACTGTGTGAGCAACACAGGCATGGCTTGGGGCACTTGGGGCCATTCTGTGAGATATAGTGAGAAGCTCTGCTCTGCTTTCCAAATGGCTGCTCATTGTAAACAGCCTGTTCAGTGGGCCTGGGAACACAGCACAGGCCCTGCTGGCGGAGGTTTATGCACGCCGATGATTCCAGCCACACTCTGTTCTGACTTGTGGAGGAAAAGGATCAGACGGGTATAAAATCTCATATGAAGTAAATGAACGAAGAAGTGTTTTATCAATAAAATTTCATTTACACCTCACTTGCATATCGCTCAAATGACAAAAGTACACGAACACCTCACATCTTCTTTAGAACATATGTCTTCATTCTATTAATAAATAGAGTACAGACCTCAAACACTTGTGTACTTAAAAAGTGTTATTTGAAGGTGGTGGCATTTGTTGATTTGAATTCATGCACTTGGCTTACAAAGGGTTCTCTTTACTCCATCTTATTTAATGTGACTTCAAATCAACAACCATTTTTTTTTCGTGAAGGAAACATTTAATAATTTAAATGGATTTTATAACAATTTGATACCATACCCAACACATGTTGGCACTTGGCATTTTTAATATTTGCAAGATCATGATTTGATCTTGGTACACTTCCTGTAGAAGCATCTACTCTGGAGAATAACATTTGGCAACAAAACTAAAGAGATCAGACCACAAAAGAGCAATTATAAATACTCTTTTGTAGCTCAGAACAACAAAAAAGTGGAGAGCATATATAAATTGGCATAATATCTTTCCAGGGCTGGAGGAAGAAGCCTATTAAAAGAAAAAATCCCGAAAAGCAGAAAAGGCAAAAAAGGCAGAAGAGCTAATAATAGAATTTTATAATTTGTAAAAGATCGCCAGGGGATGGTGGCATCCCCCAAATACTTTCAATTTGCCAGGTTACACTACCTATTCTTCTTATCCCTTAACACATGTAATAAGTTTTCATCTATCCACATTCCTCATTTTCTATATGCTTTCTCAAATTCTTTCCTCTCTCTGTCATGATTTCCTGTTTTCCCAGTCAAAACTGTCAAAAGTTTGTGATAAAGAAACACACGAAGATCTCTTTACCATGAATTATTGATAACATGTCCTAATGTTCTGGCAGGAAGAATATTTTCAGGGTTATTAGACTAAATCTGAGTTCATCAAGCAGTCTTTGTTCCTTCCATTTCTATTGCCTACTTTGACCCTCTCATTGCTAGTAACTATATATCTTGATGCTACCAGAATTGGGAAGCTGCATGTGGAATTGTGTTCAAATCAGGAATCACATCATAAAACAGAGACTGCACATATTATAAAGAATGAGAAGCAAGGTCAAAACAAGAAGATAGATAAAAATGAAATCTGTTGATATTAAATACACAGAGAGAAGAGACTGTAAGGAAATGTTACAAAGAAGACAAGTAAAAGAAAGGAAATTTTGATACAGGTTTCAGGCCAATTCCAAGGTTCTTTACTTAACCTTCAAAAAGCTTTAAATAATTATATTAACCCAGAGCAAGACAGCCGAATAGGAGCAGCTCCAGCCTCCAGCTCCCAGTGTGAGTGACACAGAGGACAGGTGATTTCTGCATTTTCACCTGAGGTACTGGGTTCATCTCACTGGGGAGTGCCGGACAATTGCTGCTGGTCAGCTGTTGCAGCCTGACCAGCAAGAGCTGAAGCAGGGTGAGCCGTCACCTCACCTGGGAAGCACAAGGGGGAAGGGAATCCCTTTTCCTAGCCAAGGGAAACCGAGACACACAACACTTGGAAAATCAGGTAACTCACACCCTAATACTGTGCTTTACCAAGGGTCTTAGCAAACGGCACACCAGGAGATTATATCCCACACCTGGACGGGAAGGACCCACACCCACGGAGCCTCCCTCATTGCTAGCACAGCAGTCTGAGATCTAACTGCAAAGCAGCAGCAAGGCTGGGAGAAGGGCGGCCACCATTGCTGAGGCTTAAGTAGGTAAACAAAGTCGCTGGGAAGCTTGAACTGGGTGGAGCCCACCGCAGCTCAAGGAGACCTGCCTGTCTCTGTAGACTCCATCTCTGGGGACAGGGCATAGCTAAACAAAAAGCAGCAGAAACCTCTGCATACGTAAATGTCTACGACCATGTAAGAAGTACCTTTCACCTCCCACCATGAGTCTGAGACCTCCCCAGCCATCTGGAACTGTAAGTACAATTAAACCGCTTTTTCTTCCCAGTCTCAGGTATGTCTTTATCAGCAGCATTAAAACAGACTAATATAAGAAGTATTGTTTATAATAACAAATCCTGAGAACAATTCAAATACCCATTAAGACAGAATGATCAAATAAGTTGTGAAAATAGCAACTAACTCTTCATAGCAATAAAAATGAATGAACAACATATATGAACTTTAGAAACACAATTAAGGGAGAAATAGACAAGTCATGGAAGACTACATACAGAATCTGTTTAAGTTTTAAAATAGACAAAACAACATTATATTTCAACCTCATCAACTCATGTGCAAATTCTTGCTAAAATACTTAGCTGCACCTGACAATGACCCCGCTGTGCGACAACAAACTACACCGGATATCTGACAACTCTAGAAGTTCAAGATCAATGGCAATTAGAGAAGAATAACTAAAGCAACAGTAGAAGACATAACCATTGCTTCAGATGCTTGGAGAATTCTAAAACTGATTTCTGGTAGTAAATGTCCACCAAATGCACACAACATCAGCAGACATCAGCCAAATTTTGTTTCTTTCTGTTGCTCATTCAGTAAAACAAAAAGAAAAAGAAATTCAAGTCTCTAAACTGCGCAACTTCACAGAGTTTAGTTAATGAAATGTGCAGTTAAATAGTAAAATTAAGCTGTTAGATGAAAATGCTGACCAGTGTAAGAAACAAAGGTTTGTTTTATAAGTTGACTTGATAGTATCTTAAGATATTATACTCTTTGCCTTAATAATAAACCAACTTTTATTTACTTGATATATTTGTGTCTGTTTTGATTTAGAAATTTAGCTTATGAAATGAGTGGTGACTCTAACAGTCTCTGAATCAGCCAATTATATTGAATTCTTTCTTTTGTCTACCATGCGGTAAGACTCACAGTTTTGAAATACTCAGAAAGCAATCATCGCATTTCCTCATATCTAAGACACTATTGAAATGTAAAGTGAAACATTGATTTAATAATGGCTTTTTAAACTTAACATTTTTGCATTAAATTAAATCTCTATTGTAAATATACACTTTTCAGAGACATTAAATATGATTTAAAAAAGTACAATTTAGAATTGAGCTCTATCAGTTTTTGCTTCATGCATTTTGAGGCTTTGGTGTGCACATATTTGGGATCCTTATATTTTCCTGGTAGACTGATCCTTTTATAATTATGTAATATCTCTCTTTGTCTCCAGTAATTTCCTTTGCTCTGATGTCTACTTTAAAATATAGCCAAACCTTTTTTTTTAAATAATGTTTTCATGGCTTTTTTTTTTTTTTTCATTCTTTCACTTCCAACCTACGTTGTTGAATTTGAAGTGAGTCTCTTGTAGGCAGCAAATCGTTGAATCATTTTATTTAATCCATTATGCCAATATTTGTCCTTTGATTGGCATATTTAGACCATTTACATTTAAGGTGATTATTAATAGGGTAGCACCTAAGTCAGACAATTCTTTGTTTGCTTGTTTTTCTTCTGGTGTTTGTTCCTTTGTTTCTTATTTCTTGTCTTCCTGTGAGTCACTTGAACAATTTTCATCTTGATTTATTTATGTTTTATGGCACATATGTTTGCTTAGTTTCATAGTGATTGGTCTAGGTGTTAAAATATGTACATGTAACGTGTGACTTTTCAGTCTACTGCTATCAACATTTTATTACTTCCAGCGAAGTGTGGCATCCGAACTTTATTTAGGTCTCTACTTTCGCAACAAGACTTCTTATTGAAGTCTTGATTTTCTTGGTTACCAATATGAGATTGTTTTTTATTCTATCCTGGACATGTTTATCTATTGTGTTAGGAGTCTCTGGGACCCATTTAAATCTTTTTTTTTTTTTACTTTTTTTATTATTTTAAAATATCATTGTCTTTAGTATGAGATGGTATAATAATTTTTCTTGAGACAAGGTCTTGCTCTGTCATCCAGGCTACAGTTCACTGGCATAATCAGGGCTAACTATAGCCTTGAACTCTTAGGCTCAAGTGATCCTCCCACTTTAGCCTCCCTGCCTTCAGCACACTTCAGACTACAGATGTGTACCATCAAACCTGGCTAATTTTTTTATTTTTTGTAGAGACAGGGTCTGACCATGTTGTCTAGCTGGTCTTGAACTCCTGGGCTCAAGTGATCCACCCACCTCAGCATAATTTTTACTTAAAACATCAACTATGACTTATAAAATTCATGAGGAAAGGGATAGTTTATTGTATGTACCATACAGATTTCTGCTCTTCCCATTTTTTTTGTCTGATGGTCTAAAGACTTCTTCTTTTATCATTTTCTTTCTCCCTGGAGAAATTCCTGTAGTCAACCTTTAATGGTAGTTTTCCTTTGCCTGAGAAGGTCCCTGTTTCTCTTTTATTCCTGAAGGGTAGTTTCACTGGATATAGTTTTGGAGGTTGACAAATTTTTTCTTTCACCACTTGAAAAATATTGTGCCACTTCTCTCTGGACTACATAGTTTCAGATGAAAAAAATCTACTATTATTTTAATTGGTGATTCCCTATAAGTAATGTGTTATTTCTCTCTGGCTGTTTTCAAGATTCTTTCTTTCTCTTTAGTTTTCAGAAATTTGACTATGATGAGTCTTGGCATGAATTTATTTGGGTTTATTTTTGTGGGGATTAATTCATTTTCTTCATTCTGTAAATTTTTATCTTTTTGTAAATTTTGTAAGGTTCTTAATAACTAATTTTTACCAAATACTTTTTCAGTCCCACTCTTTTCCTCTTTTTTCCATCTGTGGCTCCATCGATAGAAATTTAGGGTTTTTGTTATTATTCCTATGATTTTAAGGCTAATATTATCTCTGTTGTTCAGATTGGGTGAATTATATTGTTTTGTCCTGGAGTTTACTGATTCTCTCCTCTATTATCTCCACCCTACTATGTAATCAGTCAACTGAGTTTTTAGTTTCTATTGTAGTTTTTCAGTCCTACAATTTCTACTTGGTTATGTTTTTTCAATAACTTTTCTTTCTCTGCTGAGATTTTTATATTTTTTATTTGTTTCAAGATATATCATAATTGATTGTAGAAGCATTTTTTTTTTTGGTGGTTTCTTAAAAATTGTTGTCAAGTAAGCCCAATATATGACTCATCTCAATGTTGATGTCAGTTGATTATTTTTCTTATTGAAGTCTTGATTTTCTTGGTTACCAATATGAGATTGTTTTTTATTCTATCCTGGACATGTTTATCTATTGTGTTAGGAGTCTCTGGGACCCATTTAAATCTTTTTTTCTTTTCACTTTTTTTATTATTATTATACTTTAAGTTCTAGGTTACACGTGCACAATGTGCAGGTTTGTTACATATGTATACATGTGTCATGTTGGTGTGCTGCACCCATTAACTCGCTATTTACATTAGGTATATCTCCTAATGCTATCCCTCCCTCTCCCCCCTCTCCACAAGAGGACCAGGTGTGTGATGTTCCCCTTCCCAAGTCCAAGTGATCTCATTGTTCAGTTTCCACCTATGAGTGAGAACATGTGGTGTTTGGTTTTCTGTTCTTGTGATAGTTTGCTAAGAATGATGGTTTCCAGCTGCATCCATGTCCCTACAAGGGACACAGACTCATCCTTTTTTATGGCTGTGTGGTATTCCATGGTGTATATGTGCCACATTTTCTTAATTCAGTCTGTCACTGATGGACATGTTGGTTGATTCCAAGTCTTTGCTATTGTGAATAGTGCTGCAATAAACATACATGTGCATGTGTCTTTATAGCAGCGTGATTTATAATCCTTTGGGTATATACCCAGTAATGAGATGACTGGGTCAAATGGTATTTCTAGTTCTAGATCCTTGAGGAATCGCCACACTGTTTTCCACAATGGTTGAACTAGTTTACAGTCCCACCAACAGTGTAAAAGTGTTCCTATTTCTCCACATCCTCTCCAGCACCTCTTGTTTCCTGATTTTTTAATGATTGCCATTCTAACTGGTGTAAGATGGTTTCTCATTGTGGTTTTGATTTGCATTTCTCTGATGGTGAGTGATGATGAGCATTTTTTCATGTGTCTGTTGGCTGTATGAATGTCTTCTTCTAAGAAGTGTCTGTTCATATCTTTTGCCCACTTTTTGATGGGGTTGTTTGTTTTTTTCTTGTAAATTTGTTTGAGTTCTTTGTAGGTTCTGGATATTAGCCCTTTGTCAGATGAGTAGATTGCAAAAATTTTCTCCCATTCTGTAGGTTGCCTGTTCACTCTGATGGTAGTTTCTTTTGCTGTGCAGAAGCTCTTTAGTTTAATTAGATTCCATTTGTCAATTTTGGCTTTTGTTGCCATTGCTTTTGGTGTTTTAGACATGAAGTACTTGCTCATTCCTATGTCCGGAATGGTATTACCTAAGTTTTCTTCTAGGGTTTTTATGGTTTTAGGTCTAACATTTAAATCTCCAATCCACCTTGAATTAATTTTCATGTAAGGAGTAAGGAAAAGATCCAGTTTCAGCTTTCTACTTATGGCTAGCCAATTTTCCCAGCACCATTTATTTAGGGAATCCTTTCCCCATTTCTTGTTTTTGTCAGGTTTGTCAAAGATCACATGGCTGTAAATGTGTGGTATTATTTCTGAGGGCTCTGTTCTGTTCCATTGGTCTACATCCCTGTTTTGGTACCAGTACTATGCTGTTTTGGTTTGCACATTGATTTTGTATCCTGAGACATTGCTGAAGTTGCTTATCAGCTTAAGGAGATTTTGGGCTGAGATGAGGGAGTTTTCTAAATATACAATCATGTCATCTGCAGACAGGGACAATTTGACTTCTTCTTTTCCTAACTGAATACCCTTGATTTCTTTCTCTTGCCCGATTGCCCTAGCCAGAACTTCCAACACTATGTTGAATAGGAGTGGTGAGAGAGGGCATCTCTGTCTTGCGCCAGTTTTCAAAGGGAATGCTTCCAGTTTTTTCCCATTCAGTATGATATTGGCTGTGGGTTTGTCATAATTAGCTCCTATTATTTTGAGATACGTTCCATCAATACCGAATTTATTGAGCATTTTTAGCATGAAGGGCTGTTGAATTTTGTCAAAGGCCTTTTCTGCATCTATTGAGATAATCATGTGGTTTTTGTCTTTGGTTCTGTTTATATGCTGGATTACGTTTATTGACTTGCGTATGTTGAACCAGCCTTGCATCCCAGGAATGAAGCCCACTTGATCATGGTGGATAAGATTTTTGATGTGCTGTTGGATCCGGTTTGCCAGTATTTTATTGAGGATTTTTGCATCGATGTTCATCAGGGATATTGGTCTAAAATTCTCTTTTTTTGTAGGATATGAATAGACAGTTCTCAAAAGAGGACATTCATACAGCCAACAGACACATGAAAAAATGCTCATCATCACTGGCCATCAGAGAAATGCAAATCAAAACCACAATGAGATACCATCTCACACCAGTTAGAATGGCAATCATTAAGAAGTCAGGAAACAACAGGTGCTGGAGAGGATGTGGAGAAATAGGAACACTTTTACACTGTTGGTGGGACTGTAAACTAGTTCAACCACTATGGAAAACAGTATGGCAATTCCTCAAGGATCTAGAACTAGGTGTACCATATGACCCAGCCATCCCATTACTGGGTATATACCCAAAGGATTATAAATCATGCTGCTATAAAGACACATACACACGTATGTTTATTGCGGCACTATTCACAATAGCAAAGACTTGGAATCAACCCACATGTCCATCAGTGACAGATTGGATTAAGAAAATGTGGCACATATACACCATGGAATACTATGCAGCCATAAAAAAGGATGAGTTTGTGTCCTTTGTAGGGACATGGATGCAGCTGGAAACCATCATTCTTAGCAAACTATCCCAAGAACAGAAAACCAAACACCACATGTTCTCACTCATAGGTGGGAACTGAACAATGAGATCACTTGGACTCGGGAAGGGGAACATCACACACCGGGGCCTATCACGGGGAGGGGGGAGGGGGGAGGGATTGCATTGGGAGTTATACCTGATGTAAATGACGAGTTGATGGATGCTGACGAGTTGATGGGTGCAGCACGCCAACATGGCACAGGTATACATATGTAACAAACCTGCACATTATCCACATGTACCCTAGAACTTAAAGTATAATAAAAATAAAATAAAATAGAAACAAAAGAAAAGAAAAGAAGGAGTCTTACGTTGCCATCTTAATAAACTAGAAAAAGAAGGACCAACTACAAATCAAGTAAGTGGAAGGAAGGAAACAATAAAGATAGCAGAAATCAATGAAATAGAAAACAAACAACAGAAAAAAATTAATACAACCAAAGCCAGGATTTTTGAGATGATCCATAAAACTGATAAACATCTAGCCAGACTGATCAGGAAAAACACAGAGATGATAAAAATTATCAAGATCAAGATCAAGATATGGAGTAGCTCTCTGGATTCTACAGAAGTTAAAAAGAGGATTTAGAAACACTTAGGAAGCTCATAACCTCATCAGAAACTGCCTTTAGCCACACTCCTGACCTTGTAGATGAGTAACAAAAAATGAAGTAAGTTCTTGGGAATTAAGTCATGTTATTTTAATTTGCTATATTTTCAACGCTCTAGGTATCTTTAAATTTGTTATTGTTGAATCACTTTCTTGCCAAATACCTTTATCAAACTTATTGGCCTCATGAGAGCTGAAGTAAGTCAGCTTTTTGGTGAACTTTAGTGGACTTCTGTGAGATTGTAGTTGTACTTTATATCTCTAAAGATAGTTTTTCAAAACTCCCAAAGAAAATCTACTCTCCTTTCTGATCTAAAAACTCATCTTCGGGGTAAAGAGTTAAGTGTCCAAAGGTAGTCACAGTTCATGAGGTCAGAGGGAGCTAGCCTGGCACCTGGACTCTGCCCCTCCACAGCTGACAGATTGTAACAGAAGTGTATTTAAATTCTCCAGTAGACAATGCTGGGCAAGGGAGAGGGTAAGTCTGGGTTATTAAGATACAGGCTGCTGTATTTTAACCATTGGTTGTGGGGGAAGAGGTGCCTGGAGAAAACAAAGTCAGTGTTCCCTTTTTTGAAACAAAGGAAAAAAAATTATTTTTTGTTCAGTAAAAATGGTGGAGAATTCCAATGTCCCTAGCCACAAGGGACCAGTTCCACTGAGAAGTGAACAGTGGGAGCTCAAAATTTCGGAAACATCGGGGAAACTGACTTTCTCTTAATTGGCAGATGTTCCAGTGGGGCTCTGTTTTTGTTGGGATGTGTTACGTTGTATGTACACATATATGGACCAGAGTCTGCTGAGTTTATAAGGTTCAAAAAATATGGTAAAATATTGGTTTTTGTTAATTTATCTCAATAAAAGCCCACTGGAACTCCAAAAAAAAGAAAGAATAGTATAAATAATTTATTGATAATAATTTTAGTAATGTAAAAACATGAGCAAAAAAAATTAAATTTTTTTGTCACCCTCGAAGAAAACTCAAGCCCCAGATGGCTTCACTGGACAATTCTGCCAAATAATTAAGAAAACAATAATGAAAATTCTACACAAACTCTTTCAAAAAAAAAAAAAAGTAGTAGATACACCCTCCAACTAATTGTGTGAGGCCAGCATACCTTGACACCAAAGCCAGATATATGAATCATGAAAAAATAAAACTGAAGGCCAATAATCCTCATAAACATAGATGCAAAACTGTTCAACAAAATATTGGCAAATAAAATCCACCAGTATGTAAAAATAACATATCATGACTAAGTAGTGTTTAACCCAGAAATTCAAAGATAGTTCAACATTTTAAAACCAGTCAATATTTACTATATAGATAGACTAACAGAAAGTATAAAATCATCTCAATAGATACAGGAAAACCATTTGACAAAATTCAGCATCCATTCATGATAAAAATGCTCAGCACTAGGGAATATAAAGGAACTCCCTTAATCCAATAAAGGGCATCAGCAAAAAAAAAAAAAAACTACAGCTAATATCTTACATATTAATAGAAACGTGATGTTTCCCCCTAAGATTGAGAACAAGGCAAAGATTTCTACTTTTCCAAATTATATTCAGCATTGTACAGTGAAGCAAAAGAAAGAAATAAAAGATATACAGATCAGAAAGGAAGACAGAAAACTGTATTTAATTGCCAGTTACATAACTGTTTATGTAGAAAATCCTAGGAAATTAAGAAAAAATGCTTCAGGAATTTATAGAAGAGTTTAGCCTGACGGCAGGATAAAAGATCAATACGTAAAAAGTCTTAACATGTTAAAATACATATATGCATTTTGCCCCAGCAGTATGTTAGCTATTTATCTGAGGAAGATAAAAACATATTACTATACAAACTATATGTAAATGTTTATAGTAATGCACAATTGGAAGCTAAATCTAAAAAAATATTAAAAACATAAAGTACCTAGTGATAAACTTAACGAACATGTGCAAGACCCATACACTGAAAACCATAAAGCTTTGCTCAGAGAAGGAAACCTAAGTAAATGAGGAAATAAATCACTTCAATAGATCAGAAGGTTCAATATTGAGATGTCATCTTTTCTGATACTAATATATAAACTTTATACAACCCCAATTAAAATCCCATCTGTTCTATATCTAAAACTAAACAACTTGAATTTAAATCTTTATGAAAATGGAAACACTCTTCTAGTAAAGGAACCATTTTGAAAAAGTAGAAGAAAGTTGAGTCACTCATACATACATACACTCTTGATTTCAAGATTTACTATAAAGCTGGAACAATCAAGATGGTGTGATATTGGCATAAGAATAGACCTATAGATCAAAATAACAGAGCAGAGAGCTTAGAAACAGACCTACTTGTATATGACAAACTGATATTTGACAATAGTATTCAAGTAATTTGGTGAGGAGAGAAAAGTCTTTTTAGAAAATAGTGTTGAATACTTAAATATTTATAGCCAAAAAAACACCTCAATTCATTGCCTCATGTTCTTTATAAAAATTAGCTCTTATTGAGTATACCCAAACATAAAGGTTAACATTAAAAATTGTATAGGAGAAAACTTAGGAGAAAATTCACATCAACTTGAGTTTGGTAAAGTTTTCCTAGATTGGCACATAAAGCACAAATCACAAAAGAAAACACAAATTCGACTTTACCAAAATTTTAAAATTCTGCTCTTTAAAAGCCACTCTAAAGAAAATGAAGACAAACAACAATCTGGGAGAAAATATTTGCAAAACTCATACCTCACATAGGGCTTATATCCAAGTTTATAAAGAGCTCTTATAATTCAATAATAAGACGCATACTTGATTTAAAAATGAGCAAAAGAACTGAATGAAGAGCTCACTAAAAGAAACATACAAATGGCCAGGAAAAGATGATCAATATTATTAGTCATCAGAAAAATAAAATGTTTTAAATGAGATTTCACTATACACCCTACAGAATGGCTAAAATGAAAAAAAAAAAAAAAAACCTGAAGATGTAAGAGTTGATGACACTGTGGAGCAACTAGATTATTTTTGCTAATGTAATGCAAAATTGTACAGCAACTCTGGAAAATAGTTTAGTAGATAAATATATCTTTACCATATGACCTAACATTTCCACTCTTTGGTATTTACTCAAAAGAAATAAAAACCTGTGTTCACCCAAAGGCCTGCTTGCCAGTGTTTACAGCAGCTTTCTACATACTAGCTACAAATGGAAATAATTGAAATATCTATCTGCTGGTAAATAGCTAAGCAAAGTATAGTATAGCTATAATTGTATAGTACAATTTAGTAACAAAAATTAATGAACTACATAACTACATTATGCTAAGTAAAAAAAGGCAGATACAAAACAAACATATCTTATGTTAGGTGGTGGTTACCTGACTGTAAACATTTGTCAAAACTTTTCTAACTTTATATACTTTTTAAAAGTATATTTTTATTGTATGTAAATCATACCTTTAAAAAAGTCTAACTTAAGTCAGTGGAATAGAGGAGAGAAGAGGTAACAGAGGTAACAAATTTAAGAAATAGGTGGTCCAGAGGTCCAATAATTTGACAACATTTTTAGAAAGAGAACAGAGAAAATCAAGACATAGAAATCATCAAAGAAATAATTCGGGAAAATTTCCCAGAAATGAAAGACATCAAATTCTCAACTTAAACAGTTCATTGCATGCCTAGTAAATGGATAAAAATAGATCTATCAAAGCACTTTTAGAACACCAAAGACAAAATGAAACATCCCATCAACTTCTGTGCTGAAGTTTGGCACAGGAGAGATGGAACAGGTCACATAACAAAAGATCAAAACTTAAGAAGACCCAACATTTTTCTCTCTTTTTAAAAAAAATAAATTTTATTGTTTGTATTTAAGGTATTCAATATGATGTATGAGACACATATAAGTAGTAAAAAGGTTACTATAGAAATGAACATATCATTCATCTCACATCATTCTGCATTTTTTTGTTTTTATAGCAAGAACAGTTAAAATATACTCATTTACCATAAATCTCATATACAATATAATTTTATTACCTAGAATCCTCATGTTGTTCATTAGATCTCTAGACTTGTTTATTCTACATATCTGCTATTTTGTATTCTCTGAACTACATCTTCGCATTGTTCATCACCTTTTGTAACTACTGTTTGTTCTCTATCTCTGTATATTTAATTTTTAAAGTGTTTTAAGCTCCACATATAAGTAATATCATACAACATTTTTCTTTGTTAGCTATTGATAGCTTATTTTTTAGGATAAAATAATATTCCATTGTACATATATACCACAGTTCTTTTATCTATCCATCTATCAATGAGCACTTAAGATGTTTTCATATCTTGGCTACTGTGAATAATGATCCAATAAACATGAGAGTGAAGATATCTTTATGAGGTGGTGATTTTATTTCTTTTGGGTATTTACCCAGAAGAGAAATTGTTGGGTCACATAGTAGCTCTATTTTCAGTTTCTATAGAAACCTCATACTATTCTTCATAATAGCTGTACCAATCTACATTTCCACCAGTGTGTACAAGGGTTCCCATTTATTCACACTCATAACATTTATCTTTTTACTTTTTGATAACACCCATTCTAACAGGTGTGAGTTAGTATCTCATAGTGGTTTTGATTTGCATTTCCCTGATGATTAATTATGTTGAGTCCCTTTTCATGTACCCGTTGGTCATTTTTATATCTTCTTTGGACAAAGGTCTATTTAGGTATTTTGCCCATTTTGTAATTGAATAATTTGTTTTTCCAATATTGAGTCATATAAATTCTTTATTAATTTTGAATATTAACTTATCAGATATATGATTTGCTGATATTTTTTCCAATTTGTAGTCTGCTATTTCACTTTGTTAACTGTTTCCTTTGTTGTGCCAAGCTTTTTAGTTTGATATGGTCTCATTTACTTATTTTGCTTTTGTGGCCTCAGTTTTTGGTGTGATGTCCAAAACATCATTGCCAAGGCCAACATTCAAGAGTTTTCCCCTGTGTTATCTTCTAGGAGTTTTATAGCTTCTGCTCTTACATTCAGGTCTTTTAACCATCTAGAGTCATTTTTGTTTATAGTATAAGGGTACAATTTCATTGGTTTTTGCACGTAGAAATACAGTTTTTCCAGCATCATTTATTGAAGAGATTATCCTCTTCCCCTTGTGCCATTGTCAAAAATTAGCTTACCATATATGTTTGGATTTACTTCTTGGCACTCTATTCTGCTCCACTGGTCTGCGTGTTTGTTTTTTATGTCACTACCATACTGTTTTGATTATCATATAGCTTTGTAATATAATTTTTAAAAAGGAAAGGTGATGCCCCCAACTTTGTTTTTCTTTCTCAGAATTATTTTGGCTATTTGGGGGTGTTTTATGGTTCCATACTAATTTTAGGGTTGTTCATTCTATTCCTGTGAAGAATGTCATTAGGATTTTGATAGGGATTGTATTGCTTTGGGTGGCATGGATGTTTCAAAAATATTAATTCTTCTGATCTATGAGCATAGGATATCTTTTCATTTATATTTGTAATTCTTCCATTTCTTTCATCAATGTTTTATAGTTTTCAGAGTACAGATCTTTCAACTCCTTGGTTAAATTTACTCCTGGATATTTTAATTAATTTTTGTTGCCATTATAAATGGAATTGTTTTCTTGGTTTCTTTTTCAGCTAAATTGTTATTTGTGTATAAAAATGCTCCTGACAGTTTCCTGGTGGAGTCTTTAGGGTTTTTCTTCTAAACACGAGATCACATGATCTGCAAACAAAGATAATTTTACCTCTTCCTTTCCCATTTGGATGCCCTTTATTTCCTTCTCTTGTCTAATTGTTTTGGCTAGGACTTCCAGTACCATGTAGAATAACAGTGGTGAAAGTGGACACCCTTGTCTTGTTCTAGATCTCGGAGGAAGGGAGTTCAGTTTTTTACCCATTCAGTATGATATTAGTTGTGGTTTGGTTGTATATGTCCTTAATTCTATGGAGGTGTGTTCCTTCTATACCCAGTTTCTTCAGTGACTTTATTGTGAAGAGGTGTTGAATGTTTTTTCAGCATCTATATAAATGATCATAAGATTTTTGTCTATTATATCGATGTGATGAGACACATTTATTGATCTGTATATGGTGAACCATCCTTGCATCCCTAGAACAAATCCCTCTAATCATGTTAAACAATCTTTTTAGTGTGTTTTTGAATTTTGTTTGCTGGTATTTCATTAACATTTTATGCATCTATGTTCATCAGGGATATTGGCCTGTAGTTTTCTTTTTTGTGTCTTTGTCTGGCTTTGGTATCAAGGTAACAGTTTTATAGACTGAGCTTGAAAGTGTTTTCTCCTCCTTAAATTTTTTGAATAGTTTGAGGAGGATTGGTATTAATTATTTTTTAAATATTTGGGCAAATTTAGCAGTGAAGTCATCAGGTCCTGCGCTTTTCTTTGATGGGAGAATTTTAATCCCTGCTTCTGTCTCTTGTTTATTATTGTTCTATTCAAGTTTTGGATTTATTCATAGTTTGATTTTGGTACATTTATGTGTCTAGGAATTTAACCATTTTTCTAGACTTCCCAACTTACTGGCATATAGTTTCTCATAATAGTCTCTAATGGTTCTTTGAATTTATTTTTATCTGCTGTAATGTCTATTAGAACTGATAAATAAATCTGGCAAAGTTTCAGGATACAAAATCATACACATTTTTATATGCCAACATCAAATAATCTGAAAAGACCCAAAAAACTAATCCCATTAATAATAGCTACAAATAACATAAAATACCTAGGTATAAACATAATTAAAGAAGTGAAAGATCTCTATAATAAAAACTATAAGACATTGATGAAATAAATTGAATAAGACACACAAAAAAAAATAAAAGAGATTCCATGTTCATGGATTGGAAGGGTCAATATTGTTAAAATGTTCATACTAATCAGAGCATTCTACACATTCAATGCAATCCCTATCCAAATACCAATTACATTCTTCACAGAAATAAAAAGGAACTGAAATTTTTAGGAAATGATGAAAGATTCTGAATAGCCAAAGCAATCTTGAGCAAAAAGAACAAAGCTGAAAGCGTCACACTACATGACTTCAAATTATACTACAAATCTCTAATAACCAAAGCAGCATAGTACTGGCATAAAAACAGACACATAGACCAATGGAACAGAATAGAGAATCCAGAAATAAATCCATGCACTTATAGTCAATTCATTTTTTTACAAAGGCACCAAAAACACACACTGGGGAAAGGGCAGTCTCTTGAATGAATTGTGCTGGGAAAACAAGTTATCCATATGCAGATGAATGAAACCACCACATACAAAAATCAAGTTAAAATGATAAAACACTTAAATTTAAGACCAGAAACTATGAAACTACTAGAATAAATTATTGTGGAAGTTATTATGACTTATATACAGGGGAAATAAATTATTCCAATCTATGGGTTCAGGTAAAAATTTCTTGATTAAGACCTCAAAAATACAAGCAACCATAGCAAAAATGGACAAATGAGACCATATTGAACTAAAAAGCTATGTACAGCAAAGGAAACAATCAAAGTGAAGAGAAAAACCACAGAATGGGCAAAAATATTTCCAAACTACCCATCCAACAAGGGATTAACAACCAGAGCATATAAAGAGTTCAAACACTTGATAGGGAAAATAATTCAATTAAAAATGGGCAAAAGATCTAAACAGACATTTCTCAAAAGAAGACATACAAATGACCAATAGGTAAATGAAAAAATGTTCAACATCACTGTTTATCAGAGAAATGCAAATCAAAACTACAATGATATATAATCTCACTCTAATTAAAATGGCTTTTATCAAAAAGACAGGCAATAATGGATGTTGGCAAGGATGTGGAAAAAGAGGAATCCTCATACACTGTTAGTGAGAATGTAAATTAATACAGTCACATTGAGAACAGTGTGGAAGTTCCTCAAAAACTAAAAATAGAACTACTATGTAATATCTCAAATCCACTACTGGGTATATGTCCAAAGGAACAGAAATCAGTATATCAAAAAAAGATATCTGTACTCTCATGTTTATTGCAGCACAATTTACAATAGCTAAGATATGAAATCAACCTAAGTGTCCATCAATGAATGAATGGATTTAAAAAATGTGGAACAGATATACACTGGAATATTATTCAGCCATAAAAAAGAATGAAATCCTGTCATTTGCAGCAACATAGATGGAACTAGATGACATTATGTTAAGTGAAATAAGTCAGGCATAGAAAGACAGATATCATATACTCTCACTCAGATATGAGGGCCAAAAGACAGAACTCATGGAGATAGAGAGTAGAGTGGGGGTTACCAGAGGTTGGAAAGGGTAATGAGGAGGGAGGAATAAAGAAGGGATGGTCAATATATGCAAAAATACAGTTAGAAGGAATAAGATCTTGTGTATCTAGTGTACAGTAGCACAATAGGGTGATTATATTAACAGTGCCTTATTGTATATATCAAATAACTAAACGGGTGGAATTAGAACATTCTTAACACAAAGAAATGATAAATGCTTGAAGTGATGGATATCTCGATTACCCTGATTTGATCATTACATATTGTATGCTTGTATCAACATATCACATGTACCCCAAAAATATGTACAACTATTATGTATTCATAATCATTAAAAATGAAAAAAATGCTACTAATTTTGTGTTGATTTTGTATTCTGCAGCTTTACTGAATTCGTTTCTTAGTTCTAACAGTTTTTTATAAAATGTTTTGAGTATTTTACATATAGAATTCTGTCATCTGAAAATAGGGATACTTTTTACTTCTTCCTTTCCAATTTGGATGTGTTTCATTTATTTTGCTTGTCTGATAGCTCTTGCTAATATTTTCAGCACTATGTTGAACAGAACACAGTTGAATAGAATAGAAGTGGTAGAAGTGAGCATTCTTGCCTTATACCAAATTTTAGTTGGAAAGTTTTCAGTTTTTCCCCCTTGATTATAATGTTAGTGCAGGATTTTTTTATAATTGGCCTTTACAATGTTGAGAAACTTTCTTTCTATACCTAAACTATTGAGAGTTTTTAGTAAGGAAGGATGTTGGACTTGGTTGAATGCTTTTCCCATGCCAATTGAGATGATTATGTTTTTTAATCTCTCATTCCATTTATGTGATGTATCGTGTTGACTGATTTATATAGGTTAAATTAGCCTTGCATGCTAGGGATAAATTTAACTTGGTCATCATGTATACTCTTTTTTCATGTATTGTTAGATTTAGTTTGCTAATATATTATTGAGAATTTTTGCATTGATGTTCATTAGAGAAATTGGCCTGTAGATTTCTTTTCTTGTGATGCCTTTGTCTGGCTTAGGTATCAAGGTGATGCTAATCTCAACATTTTCAAAGCAACATGAGAAGCAAGAAGTCAAAGGAGCAATGTTATTTTGTAATTTTAATTGCCAACTTTAATTATGAGGTACATGAAAGAAAATTTCAGACATATAATATTTCAGAATTCTTCTCATGCACCTTTTATTAGAAATCTATCAGATGAGGTGTCCCACCACAAGAAGAGTGTGAAAAGGAAAGAAGATATGAAATGCAGGAAGAAGAGCATGGAACTTAAAAGAAAGTTAAAGAAAATTTCCAGACTGGTGTGAAGAAACTCGGTATGACAGCCATTCTGGAGTAAGCCAGCAACTCTGATGAGAGCAGGCCAAAAGAAGAAGCTGATTGAATTATAGTGATTTGCATATATTGAGAGGAACATTAAAAATTGGGAGTAATTTGAGGAAGCATTAATGATAAGTATATAGAAAACCAAGCAGATGAAAAAACGTGACCATTATTAGCTTCACTTCAAAACGTTCTGCAAGGAAAAAAAAGAAGAGGAAGTAGTCATAGTATACAACAGTGCTCTGCTATGAAAATATTTACATGGTCCTAAACATGTAAACCTGCAATATTGACCTAACTCAAAAGTCTAACTCTATTTAAAGGATGGGATTGTGTAGGAATTGTGGTGAAAAGCAGAGCTGGTGTAAAAGAGCTAAATCTTCATTGTCCATGATGGGAATGCTTCAAAATGAAAATTAAGAAACAGCAGTCAAAGCACGTTTTTAAATTAAAAAGTTGAGAAGATGGCCAAATAAGAACAGTTCTGGTCTGCAGCTCCCAGTGTGATCAAAGCAGAAGATGGGTGATTTATGCATTTTCAACTAAGGTACCTGGTTCATCTCACTGGGATTTGTTGGATAGTGGGTGCAGCCCAAAGAGGGTGAGCCAAAGTAGGGAGGGGCATCACCTTACCCATGAAGCACAAGGGGTCAGGGATTTCCCTTTCCTAGCCGAGGGAAGCCGTGACAGACTGTACCTGGAAAAACAGGACTCTCCTGCCCAAATCCTGGGCTTTTCCCAAGGTCTTAGCAGCTGGCAGACAAGGAGCTTCTCCCCTGTGCCTGGCTTAGTGGGTCCCACGCCCACACAGCCTTGCTCACTGCTAGCCCAGCAGTCTGAGATCGAACTGCGAGGCAGCAGACTGGCTGGGGGAGGGGAGTCCACCATCGCTGAGGCTTGAGTAGGTAAACAAAGTGGTTGGGAAGCTCAAACCGGGTGGAGCCCACTGCAGCTCAACAAGGCCTACTGCCTCTAGACTCCATCTCTGTGGTCAGGGCATAGCTGAACAAAAGGCAGCAGGCAACTTCTGCAGACTTAAACTTCCCCATCTGACAGCTCTGAAGAGAGCAGTGGTTTTCCCAGCATGGCGTTTGAGCACTGAGAATGGACAGATTGCCTCCTCAAATGGGTCCCTGACCCCCATGTAGCCTAACTGGGAGACACCTCCCAGTAGGGGCCAGCAGACACTTCATATAGGTGGCTGCCCCTCTGGGACAAAGCTTCCAGAGGGAAGATCAGGCAGCAATATTTGCTGTTCTACAATATTTGCTGCTATGCAGTCTCCGCTGGTGATACCCAGGCAAACAGGGTCTGGAGTGGACCTCCAGCAAACTTGAACAGACCTGCAGCTGAGGGACCTGACTGTTAGAAGGAAAACTAACAAACAGAAAGGAATAGCATCAGCATCAACATCAACAAGAAGGTCATCTATACCAAAACCCCATCTGTAGGTCACCAACGTCAAAGACCAAAAGTAGATAAAACCACAAAGATGGGGAGAAAGCAGAGCAGAAAAGCTGAAAATTCTAAAAATCAGAGCACCTCTTATCCTCCAAAGGATCAACTTCTTCTTCAGGAAGAAGTTGAATCCCTTAGTAGACCAATAACAGGCTCTGAAATTGATGCAATAATTAATTGCCTACCATCCAAAAGAAGTCAGGACCAGACAGATTCAGAGCTGAATTCTACCAGAGGTACAAAGAGGAGCTGGTAGCATTCCTTCTGGTACCTATTCCAATCAATAGGAAAAGAGGGAATCCTCCCTAAATCATTTGATGAGGCCAACATCATCCTGATACCAAAGACTGGCAGAGACACAACAAAAAAAGAGAATTTTAGACCAATATCCCTGATGAACATCAATGCAAAAATCTTCAGTAAAATACTGGCAAACCAAATCCAGCAACATATCAAAAAGCTTATCCACCACGATCAAGTCAGCTTCATCCCTGGGATGCAAGACTGTTTCAACATATGCAAATCAATAAATGTAATCCATCACATAAACAGAACCATGACAAAAACCACATGGTTATCTCAATAGATGCAGAAAAGGCCTTCAACAAAATTCAACAGCCTTTATGCTAAAAACTCTCAATAAACTAGGTATTGATTGCTACTGTGAATAGTGCCACAATAAACATACGTGTGCATGTGTCTTCATCGTAGCATGATTTATAATCCTTTGAGTATATATCCAGTAATGAGATTGCTGGGTCAAATGGTAATTCTAGTTCTAGGTCCTTGAGGAATCGCCACACTGTCTTCCACAATGATTGAACTAATTTACACTCCCACACTGCTTATCACTGTTGTGGTAGTTTCTCAGCAAACTATCACAAGGACAGAAAACCAAACACCGCATGTTCTCACTCAACAAAATTCAACAGCCCTTCATGCTAAAAACTCTCAATAAACTAGGTATCTCAAAATAATAAGAGCTATTTATGACAAACCCCAACCAATATCATACTGAATGGGCAAAAACCAGAAGCATTCCCTTTGAAAACTGGCAAAAGACAAAGATGCCCTCTCACCACTCCTATTCAACATAGTGTTGGAAATTCTGGCCAGGGCAATCAGGCAAGAGAAAGAAATAAAAGGTATTCAATCAGGAAATGAGGAAGTCAAATTTTCTCTGTTTGCAGATGACATGATTGTATATTTAGGAAACCCCATCATCTCATTCCAAAGTCTCCTTAAACTGATAAACAACTTCAGCAAAGTCTCAGGATACAAAATCAGTGTGCAAAAATCACAAGCATTCCTATACACCATTAACAGAAAAACAGAGAGCCAAATCATGAGTGAATTCCCATTCGCAACTGCTACAAAGAGAATAAAATACCTAGGAATCCAACTTACAAGGGATGTGAAGGACCTCTTCAAGGAGAACTATAAACCACTGCTCAACTAAAGAAGACATAAACAAATGGAAAAATATCCACGCTTATGGATAGGAAGTATAAAAATCATGAAAATGGCCATACTGCCCAAAGTAATTTATAGATTCAATTCCATCCCCATCAAGCTACCAATGACTTTCTTCACAGAATTTGAAAAAGCTACTTTAAGGTTCATATGGAACCAAAGAAGAGCCCACATTGCCAAGACAATCCTAAGCAAAAAGAACAAAGTTGGAGGTATCACACTACCTGACTTCAAACTATACTACAAGGCTACAGTAACAAAAACAGCATGGTAATGGTACCAAAACAGATATATAGACCAATGGAACAGAACAGAGGCCTCAGAAATAACACCACAAATTGACAACCATCTGATCTTTGACAAACCTGACAAAAACAAGAAATAGGGAAAGGATTCCCTATTTAATAAATGGTGCTGGGAAAACTGGCTAGCCATATGTTGAAAGCTGAAACTGGATCCCTTCCTTACACCTTAAACAAAAATTAATTCAAGATGGCTTAAAGACTTAAATGTTAGACCTAAAACCATAAAAACCCTAGAAGAAAACCTAGGCAATACCATTCAGGACATAAGCATGGCCAAGGACTTTCTGACTAAAACAACAAAAGTAAGGACAACAAAAGCCAAAATAGACAAATGGGATCTAAATAAAGAGCTTCTGCACAGCAAAAGAAACTACCATCAGAGTGAACAGGCAACCTACAGAATGGGAGAAAATTTTTGCAATCTACCTATCTGACAAAGGGCTAATATCCAGAATCTACAAAGAACTCAGACAAATTTACAAGAAAAAATCAAATAACCCCAATAAAAACTGGGCAAAGGATATGAACAGACACTTCTCAAAAGCAGACAACTATGCAGCCAACAGGCACACGAAAAAATGCTCATCACCACTGATCATCAGAGAAATGCAAATCAAAACTACAATGAGATACCATCTCACACCAGTTAGAATGGCAATCATTAAAATAGCAGGAAACAACAGATGTTGGAGAGGATGTGGAGAAATAGGAATGCTTTTACACTGTTGGTGGGAGAGTAAATTAGTTCAATTATTGTGGAAGACAGTGTGGCGATTCCTCAAGGATCTAGAACTAGAATTATCATTTGACCAAGCAATCTCATTACTGGGTATATACTCAAAGGATTATAAATCATGCTACTATAAAGACATATGCACATGTATGTTTATTGTGGCAGTATTCATAATAGCAAACACTTGGAACTAACCCAAATGTCCATCAATGATAGACTAGATTAAGAAAATGTGGCATATATACACCATGGAATACTATGCAGCCATAAAAAGGATGAGTTAATGTCCTTTGTAGGGACATGGATGAAGCTGGAAACTGTCATTCTCAGCAAACTATCACAAGGACAGAAAACCAAATACCACATGTTCTCACTCTTAGGTGGCAATTGAACAATGAGATCACTTGTACACAGGGTGGGGAACATCATACACCAGGGCCTGTAGGAAGGTTGGGGGCTGGGGGAGGGATGGCATTAGGAGAAATACCTAATGTAAATGATGAGTTGATGGGTGCAGCAAACCACTATGGCACACGTATACCTATGTATCAGACCGGCATGTTGTGCACATATATCCTAGAACTTAACGTATAATAAAAATAAATAAATAAAATTATAAAGCAAAAAAAGTAAAATAAAATAAAATAAAATTAGAAAAAAATAGAAAATAAAAATTTGAAAGGGGTTGCTATGGGAGAGAGGAAAATGATGAGGCAAAATGGGGAGGAATATTGCACTTTGTCACAATAAGCCATGTGGAAGAGCAGGGTCATTTAAACCTTGTGCTTGTATACATCTAATAGAAACAAAAAATTAATTCTTAACTTCTGAAATCTAGTTGATAAAACAGTCATTCAAAGGAAGTGTACTACCTGAGGCATCTGTGGGCATGGAGTTGAGGGCTACTTGACCCCTCAGTTCCAACTGACTCTGGTGTATCATCTACACTCTTCATCCTATGGTGCCTCCTTTATGTATTAGTGTAGCTCTTACACAACACTTACTATGTGCTATTAGTAATTCAGTTAAGCCTCACACAGACTCTATGTGGTAGGCACTACTATTATCTCCAGTTTATGAATGAGGAAGCTGAGGCAGAATGGACTTAGGTAGCCTCCTGTGGTCAGCCAGGTAATAAGCAGGTGCTGATATTCCCACTCATACAGAACAGCTCTCTGTGTTGCTCAGCACAGAGGGTTAGGGATTTCACCCCAACCAAGATTCACAAAATGAAGGAGTCCCATAAACCAGGAAGAAGATTAGTTACTGAGCAGCCAAAACCAAAACATGCCCATTACAATTAATATGGTGAGAGCTATATGAAAATCGCTGCATTTGGTTTTCAGTAAATCTCTGTCAAAAACCAATAACACATCAATGTGCATTGGTGAATAATATCTTTGTTTTTATTAATTATTTTTCAAGTGAAATAAAACAAAAAGAAGCAGTAATCCCACCAGATATCTGATTTTTCCTCAGGTAAGAAAGTAGTTTTAGAGACATTGACTTGTTCAAAATAGGTGCTAATTAATGCTCTAGAAAGGTGTGTTCTGTTCGTTCTTGAATATATTATGAAGGAATTATCTGAGTGATTAGGGAATTGGACAAGAACTAGGACCTGCAGCTCAGGGTAATTTCTAAATCATTCTAATGACAGGGATTTTCTTTTTAATTTTCATTTTCTTTTTTTTTCTTTGTTTACTTTAGGTGGTTAAAAATAAAGAGAATTTAAATTTAAGATATCTTTAAATTTGAGTGAAATTTCTCTTCTCAGTCATGTCTCATTTTTAAAAATATGTATCATCTAGAAATATCATCTAGAAATATCCATAACTTGGTATGCATTTTTCCATTTTTCTACATTTCCTCAGTGATGCAATATATTTTTTACCAAAATAAAATTATTCTATTCATATTGAGCTGCAATGTACTTTTTTTCTTCTAAAATACATAATGTACACATTTCCAGATCAGGAAACTTTATTGTTTTAAATAACTACATGGTACTCCATGATACAAAGCTGTCAGTGTTCATTCATCGCTTCATTGCTAATAAACATATAGATTATCTCCGATCACTTTATCTATTAGCAACAATGCATAATGATCATCTTTGTACAAATATATTATAGATGCATATTTTTAATTCTGTAAGATATGGTCTAGAATTGGTCTTTTAAAATACAAATTATATCATATTATTTTTTGCTTCAAACCTTCAAGTGTCTTCCCCGTCACTTAGAATAAGATTCAGACTCCTTTTTCATGGCCTCAAAGTACCATACCACCTGCCCTTGCCAGCTCATACAAGACTACTCTCACCACTCTCCCTCTTCATCTCTGTGATCCAGCCTTATTGGCCCTTTCCACACATACACCAAGCTCACCCTTTTTAGAGCTTTGCACTTGCTGCTCCTGCTGCCTGGAATCTGCCGTAAGGCTAGCTCCCTCTCAGCAGTAAGCTCTCACCATAAAAGGTATCGCCTCAGAGATGCCCACCCCACATACAGTAACTTCACCTACCCTTAGTACTTCCCTCACATGCTGTCTCTCAAAAAGGACATCACATTCTTAGGCTTTGCTATGCCTAGCATGGCTCAACCCTAATTGCTCAGCTTATGAATCTCAGAGCCTTGAGCCTGACTTTGAGGCAAGAGGATCCATTGATGGACCATGTCAGCTACACCCAAGGAGCACTGAGACCATCGGCTCCAGTCCAAAACAAGAAGCTTGGCATGTCCCCAGATGGTGTGACATTTCAGTCTCCCTACCAAGGTACTTCAAAGAGACCCACCAAAATGCCTGAGAATGAATTTTCTTGTGACCTTGGTAGATGGATACCACTCCAGATTTTATTTGATTTAAAATCATTTTTAAATGTATTCTTTCTTCTATAGACATAAAAGAGAACTTGAGGAGAGCATGGCTAATATTTTGTATATTATAGACTAAGTACAGAAATTCAGAAGAAGCCAGCACCACACCGTTTTGTCCCTCCAATTTTGATCTTCTAGATGTACATGTATTAGATTTATGGACAACAATATTAAAACTTTTAAATAGGTCCGAAATTATTATGTCCAAGTTGAAGATTAAAGAACTGATTAGACAAGAATAATGCTGCTTTCACTGTCAGCATTAGTGAGAAATGGCCCATAGAGTTAACCTATACACTGGTACTAAATATTATAGATTATGGTAATAATATTAGATATAGACATTTTCTTTTCAGTTGGAGAAATAACCCAGAGGAAAGTGCCTTTCTCTGCCTAGTATTCTCTGCATGAGCTTTGGCAGAACCCTAAACAACGTATGACATTCAATACTCTTAACACTAATTTGGTCTAAGTAAATAACATTCAAGAAGTTGTCAGGTTGTCCTGGACACCAGAGACATTTCTACCTGCAATGGTAGGAAGAGCAATAAATGCATTTGATGCAGGAGCTGAATCAGGATGCTAGATCAGGAGAAATATATCTTCATTATGGATGGCACATAGTTTCTGCTATCAACTAAATTAAAAATGCTCTTGAAATGTCGAACATGGGGAATTTTGCTTCCTAAAATCCAGATAGGTTTGCTTTTATAAACTACTGATAATAATGCAAGAAAAGAAGTCTAATCAACCACATTTTTTAAGTATTTGCTCCACTATGGCACATTTAAAGAAAGCAATTTTTGTGATTGGATGATATATTGTAAAACATATTAAGGATAGGAAAACAATGCACACTTTTGCCTTTGAGATATTGAGTTATGTAGTTCCATAATTACTGACTTACAAGCACCAGTAGGATTAGACACACCTAACTCATTTAAGCCAAGATGCAGCCACAGCAACCATTTTCCATGAAGCAAGAAACAAGCTACACGTTATTGTCCAGCCCATTTAAAGTATCTGATGATGAAGTAGCCAAAAAAGTTATATACAAATTCAAAAATATAGTTGCAATATTTCATGACACAAACAGTTGTTCTTGTTGTTGTTGTTTGTTTTTTTGAGACAGGGTCTCGCTCTGTCGCCCAGGCTGGAGTGCAGTGGTATGATCTCAGCTCACTGCAACCTCTGCCCCTCAGCTCAAGCGATTCTCCTGCCTCAACCTCCCAAGTAGCTGGGATGACAGGCACCTGCCACCACACCTGGCTAATTTTTGTATTTTTAGTAGAGATGAGGTTTCACCATGTTGACCAGGCTGGTGTTGAGCTCCTGACCTCAAGTGATCTGACAGCCTCAGCCTCCCAAAGTGCTGGGATTACAGGCGTGAGTCAGGGTGTCTGACCTTAATTCTTCGTTTAATAAGCGTTCTTACAAATAAAAAAAGAGAAAAAGATAAATGACCCAATAGAAAAAGAGACTAAAGGAAAGGACAGGAAATTCACCAAAAAAGAAGAGTAAATCACCAATAAGTATGTTTAAAATATGCAACCCTAGTAAATGGAAACAATGAGATAAGATTTTTCTCCTATTCCCATAATATAAGCAACTTTTTAAAAAGATAATACTAAGTTTTATTTCCACTCTTGATCACCTTGCCAGAAAGCAATTTGGCAATTTTCAGCAAAAGTTGGAATACTTTTTATTCATTTCCAGCTATTCTGTGTGGACCCTGTGCTAGGCATGGGACAAAAAATGTTGAAAAAGGCTCAGCACATTGACTCCACCAAAGGCAGGAGTACAAAAGGGAAAGTGGGCTGCTACGGTAAATCACACTGATTTTTTAAAAAATGAGTAAGAGTTAGCAAGTTGATTGGAGGTAGTGAGGGACAGGGAAGGTTTCTACAAAGTTAATCACTAAAAGCTGCCAAGGCCGTTTAACGGAACTAACATAATTACTAACCAACTCCCAGCGCAACTGAGGTAATATAAACAAATTTTTTTAGGGTGCTGGAAGGCTAAACTAAAAGTGGTCCCCAAAGGATTTTATAAACATGGGGTCAGGGCACAAGCTGCAAACTAGAAGGGCACATTCTTGGGACCCTCCAGTTACGCCTAATACTTGCAAAACATGAAAGAAATAATGTCTCTGTTCTCCCTGCCCCCACATTCCAGGTCCTGTTCACATTACCCCCTTAGTGTGTGATTTACTGTGCTGCTTTTAAAATGCAGATTTTTTCAAGGTTTTATTGTTAGCATTAGCATTTAAGTCATTAGAATTGTAGCCTCCTCCACATACTTACAGAAATTAACCACATATTCCCAGTGTCAGTCCACACAGCACTCAACTGCAGGTTCTAAGCTTTAAGTTTTTGTTCATTTAACACTAATTTGCAGAAATTGGGTTTTCAGACTAATGTACAGTCAGTTCCTTTTTAGCTTTATTATCCATTCTTAGAACATTTTTCTTTCATACCTGCCTTCTTTCTTTTTGTATTTGATTTGAATACTATCGATTGCAATTGTGGGATATATGCATGTGTGTGTTTAATGCACACTAAGAAATTGCAAATCAAAGAATTATAAAGAGAATGTGAGTGTATACAACTCTTTTCTTAGAGCACAGCTCTGATAGATGCTAAAAAAGATTTTTACTAAATGAAAGAAAAATACCAATATAACAAATTAGATAGGCTGTTGTAATTGGCAGGTGTTGGGTTTTCAATGGAGACAAAAGACAGTACATTTTAGACCTACTTTTTTCCTTGGGTCTAATTGAAAATTTGGTTCATTGTAAGAACTCACATGGTAGGGGATAGCATCTATCCCAGTTCTTTTAACTGTCAAAATAGAGTTTCCATCAGTCGCTGCCTAAGGGAGCTATGACATGGATGGAAAAATGCCACAAACTACTAAAGCAACCTTTAGTTTTTTGGCTGCCCCAGCATCTTCCCCTTTTTCTCCTGCTGAGGAGTTGGTTCACTGTGGTCTTGTATGGAATATTCCATGAAGAATACTGACAATGTATGGGATTGGTCATGGTATGAACAATTTTCATGGATGGAAATACAAAGGCCAGTGTTAAATGAGAGCCTTTATAGTGGCTTTGAACAGTAATAAATTCCGATGAACAGTCTCCCACCCCTGCGGACCATCTTAATCTTTTTCAGGCACACACTGGATATCTTACCGAAGAAGCAGCCGTCCTCCAAGGGACAGAAGGAAAGAACAAAACCGATGGCCTTTCTTTCAAGCTGAGAGACAAAATTCACTTCAGTTTCACAAAATGGTGTTTGGACATGAACCAAATGAAAAATTCTTTTCATAGTTGGCCCAATGACATGCCACCTGAAATTACCAAGCTTGCTTTTCATGTTGTCTTTGTATGCATGAGGGCAAGCTAGAGCAATAAACTGCTAGATATTATGATTTATTTTATAGTGTAACCCAAAGCAACATGATATCTCGTGTATAATAGAAGATAATATGACTCTTTGAAGCAGAGAGAAGAAAAGGGAGAATAAGGTCTGGTGGCATTAAAATTGAGGGCAAGTAATTTGTCGCCGTAAGGGTTTCAAGTATTATAGTCCATGAAAGCCTTAACTCTGCTTGGAATGTGGTAAGGTGGCCAGGCGTGTTGTGAAATACTTCTCTGGTAGGAGCTCTGAGCTGACAAGTTGCACAAAGAAAAGTTGCAAATTAGAAGCTTATTTCTTGCCAACATGTCAGGGGTGGTCCTCAGCCTAATAATCTGAAGGAGACAGGGCCTTGGAAGAAGCAGCAGCAGAAGAGGTGGGCTTCTAATTCAGAGGAGAAAATGGGCTTGAAAAACCTAATCTGGATTTTAGCTCAAATTTACCAAAGCCTCCTAAAGTTGATGGGCAAGGACCTTGGAAGGAGGCAAGGGACTGAACAGAATGAGCTAGAGCTTTGAAGTCAGACAGACTGTCGTTTGAACTCTTTCTTCATTACCTACTAAGTGTAGGACCTGGGTAAATTTCTTAGCTTCTCTGAGTCTCAGCCTCTTCTCTGTTAGATGGGTATAATAATACGTACCCCTCAGCATCGTTTTAAAGATTAAGTGAGGTAATACGTAGCTTTCAGCATTGTTAAAAGGATTAAATGGGATAACACAGAGGCAGATCAGTGCAGTGCCTAACCCATGCTGATTCCTTCTTTACCTATTCACCTTACCTATTCCTTCTTTACCTATTCCTTCTTTACCTATTCACTGCAAAATCAGATGGTTCTACCACTTTTTCTTGTAAAGCAATTTTCTCTTACTAAGTATTAATCTTCTATAATTTCTGGGTTATATATTGACAACTCAATCGTGTATTTTGCACTTTTTCTATATCTTGCCATGTATGGGAGTGTCTTGTGGTTTGTTGTTGTTGTTGTTGTTAATTTCAATAACAAGACCTCCTCTAGGAAAATCACAATGACTCAATTGTGATTTCTACTTAAAATGTACACCCTGAATCAGTGCAAAGTGGTCAAAACATGAAATAAAGGAGATATAAAGAAGAATTAGCATTAAGCACACTGTTTGCAACTAAAATACACAACTGTGGTTTAAGGAATTATTTCCTAGTAGTAAAATTATTTATGCAGACATAAGTTTTTTTTTTTTGATCAAGAATGGCAGTGAATGTCTCTCTAAGCAGTTTTATTGCTCACGTCCAGACTAAAAGGAGCTGTAGCTTGTTTAACAGTGATCACCTTGTTTTGTTTCATCGCTACCAAACTATACACAATACTGAAATTAGACACATCTAATCCCCACATTTCACAGAAGAATAAACTGATTCTCTGGAAGATGTTAGACCTGCACAGTTATTGGGTGTCTGAGGCACAACACAAACCTGGGTCTCTTCTCACAACCTTGGGCTCTTTTTTCCTTTTTTTTTTTTTCTGAGTTGCTATTTCAGATTCCCCCAAACAAACTCCTCTGCTATCATTACAAGCTAGATACACCTAAGCATTTCCTGAAGTTTTGAAAATGTCCCAGTGCTTTCTGATATGGCTTCCACAGAAGCCATGTTTTCATGTTTGATGACACCGGAAAAAAATACTTTATGCAAATGTGAAGCCAGTAAATGGTTATTGTGGAACAGCCATCCAACATTCAATCCCAGGAGGTATAAATAAGTACAGAAAAAACGACCACTCTTTCGAATGATCAGCCCTCTTGAGGTTTCCCTCATCACCAGCCATAAATAGCACTTGCTCTTCCACTCATTTGTGGCCTGGTAATGCGTGCCACCAAGAATTAGGAATTTCTCATTTCTAAAGCTGGTTTGGCCACCCACTTGCTGTGGGGCCTTGGACAAGTCATTTGGTAACTTTTTCAATCTTAATCAAAGAGTAAAATCTTCACTTGCACTGTGAAAATGACCTTATTCACATTCACACTTACTAAGGATTCTCATTTTCTAAGCTGATTTTTTTTTTAAAGTGGCACTATCATGTCACATAGATCAAAAAACTAGCAATGTAATCATATCATCCAAACATAGTAAGATTGGAATGCAGGAAAGAAAATAGAACAAACTCTTAAAAACATTGCAACTGAAAATAGAAACTTAGTAGTGAGTATTCTTCCAAATTATGCTATTAAAAGCAAGGCTCTAATAAGCACTAATTTTCCATAGAAATTTATCACTTCTCCATTAAAACAAAGTTCTGGCATGAAGCTTCTTTAGGAAGCTCCAGGAACATAGCCTTCATTCTCAGGCTAAGTCAGGAATACTTTCTCTACGATCTCACAATCCCTTGATTATGCCAATGTAACTTCACTTATCACATTGAATTATAATGATTTGTTCTTATCTCTGTAGCTTCCAGGAGACTTGAACTGTGAAGGCAGGAATCATTTCTTATTCATCATGCTAAACCCACTGCCTGGCACAAAATAGGTATCAAATACATAGCTTCTTGATCTACAAAAAATATGGACTAGATGGTTGTTTATGGAGGAAGCTATCCAATTCTATTCTCATAGCCAGTGGAGAAATGAAATAGCTTTCCTAGGAGAGTTTTATTTTCTCAACTTATAAAAAGAGACCAATAAGGAACTGGACTTCTACGAACAATATTTCAGCATCTTCCAGCTATCTTCATCTTAGGTCCCTGAGATAGTACTCTACGTATGGCTATATTCTGTTGACACACACACACACACACACACACACACACACACACAACAGAAGACATCCAAAAAGAATAAATATTAAAATTCTTATAGAGTTATAGGTGTGTAGTAATCAGGGAAAGATTAATTTAACCCTTTTCAATAAGAACTACAGATTTTAGTCCAGGGAACATAACATAGTTGCTAAAAGACAGTGGGAGACAAGTTAATATATCCAAATGAAGAGGTCAGCTGGCACACAGAAAATCCCCACTGCTGGAAGAATTTATCACTGTTGATTGTGGCGAGGTCAAAAGTCCCTTGTTCCTTCTTGGAAAGATGACATTTCTCCCGTACATTATTTTTTGTGTGTGTTGGAATTGCTTGCTGTAGAAATTTGAGTATTGATAACCTAAGGACGCTGAAGAAAACATTCATTCACAACTGTTTATTATAAATATTTATCTTTGGCTGGTAGACAAATTCAAGATAATATGACAAGTTTACTTTTTGTGGGACAAAAAAACATAGTAAAGACAAATATGTAGGAAATAAACACAGGAGATATATTATTTTTTTCTGTTGACTTATACAATATTATTTGGAAAACTGTAGTATATCTTTTGTTGTACTCTCATGTAAGAAAACACAACACTAGTTTGTTACTCACTAACATCCCACTCTCAATTCTTTCTCCTTTGCAAGACGGGGAAGAGAACTAATCTTTGCCACAGTTTCCAGCAAGTCTGGGTCACCATCAGCATCACTATCTGCCCTCAACCACCACTGAAGCCTAGGTGCTACTTGGGACCTCCTGTCAACAACCCAGGAGCTCCTCCCATGGGAGGGGTGACATTTCACAAACGAGAGAGTGTAGGTATAGGGATAGAGAAACCAAAGAAGGTGAGGAAGATAGGGGAAAGATGCCAGAATAGTGTCCACATGACCCCTTCCTTGTGTGGGTCCCAATCTTTAGGAACTTGTCCTTTCTGAAATTCAGGAAGAATTCCACATTAACTAGAACTTTAATCTCTGTCCTTGTTTATTATAATTCTTTTAGGAATTTGTCCTGACAATTTAAGATTAAAAAAATTGCATATACTCAAATAATCTTCTATACTAGTCTTTGGGAGATGAATGAACAGAACAAAGGAAAACTTGGTTCCTGTGGGGCTCTCTGCCTGCTGAGCACATGATGCTGTGAAGTTTGGGGGTGTGCTGTAATCTCTGCCTAGCCAAGAGGTGTGGGGAGAAAGTCCAGGAACTAGAGGATCATTCTGAAGTGGACAAGCAAGAAAACAATGAGTCTAAACCTTTCCACTAACTCTGCATGTTAGAGAATGTGGACCAAAGAAATAAGGCAAAAGGTCCAACTATTAGAAGGTGCAGGGGAGGGAAGAGGCATGGAACATAAACAGAAGCCCAGACAGTGCTACAGCAGTGTCACAAACTGAGACTGCAGCCTGAAAACCACAAAGGAGTCTTCACGTGCAAACAGGATCTAAAGCCCAGCACATCATCCACCATTTGTTTCCATCCATCCAACACCCACGGAGGAGCAGGGGGGTGACACAGAACACTGGGCATCTGTCACCATGTGATCTGTTTAATGTAAAATTCAGTACATCACATATATTTACCTTTATCCCCAAATTTCATTTATTTTTAACTTTTTAGGAAAAATATTGTGCTTATTCCTCTATGTAATAAATTGTGCTTATAGCATGCTTCCATGTGTACTAAGATTTTGAAGCTCAATGACTCTCCAGATATAATTTGATTGGAAATTAATCATCCCAAATATAATGATCCCAACATCAAGAATAATGTGAAATTTGTAAATAGTAGAATTTATAATGATTTTTCTTTCCTTAAATTATCCACAAGCCTTGACCAAATAAGTGAGAAAAAATTCTTAGCCCCCTCCTTTGTCTCCAGGTTGAGGCTAAGTTATGAGTAGTTGGCAATCAAGTCATTCAAAAAATAATAATATTCGCTTTTATATGTGCTTGGAATATCAACTGAGCTTCTTGTAAAAACTTCAGCTGTTAGTAGAAGACCTGAAACAGGTTTTTCTCATTTAAGAGGCTATAATTTTCAAGCTCATTTCTCAATATGTGGAATTTATGAAAAACAACTCATTGGGTATTATTTTTGCCATGCAAATAAGGATGGTTCATGGGAATGTTTAAATTTTCTTCCCCAACCACTACTTTAAAAAGTCCCCTGGTTAAAGAGATCACTTTCCTGTGCACTTTTCGCATTGACATGGAAGGTGCCCTATAAGAATTCCCTCCAGTTTTTTCCATCCTGTGTCTCCCTGTCCTATAACCTGAAGCTACTACATTGCATGGCATGCTTCAGGTCTTTACTCACAATTTACTAAACAAAACCCAGATTCCGTGTAAGACTGATTTTTCTCCCCCGTTTGTCTACTACAATACTAGAAAAGAGGAAATTAGGTCAAAATTAAAACCGACAATGGTTTGGGAGTGCTGTTAGATCTAGTATCCTTACCCTCTAACACAGACATACTTTGTTTTATTGCACTCCTCTTTATGGTGCACCATCGATACCGCATTTCTCACGGATTGAAGGTTTGTGGCAACCTGCACAGAGCAAGGGAAAATCAGCGCTATTTTTTTCCAAAAATATCCTAACTTTGTCTCTGTGTCACATTTTGGTAATTCTCACAATATTTCAAACTTTTCATCATTATTATATTTGTCATAGTGATCTATGATCAGTGATCTTTGATGTTACCGTTGTAATTGCTTTATGGTGCCATAAACTGCACCCACATAAAAGGAGAACTTAATTGATAAATGTTGTGTGTATTGTGACTGCTCCACCAACCAGCCATTCCCCATTTCTCTTCTTCTTCTCCAGCCTCTTTATTCCCTGAGACGTGACAATATTGAATTTAGGCCAATAAATAACCCTACAGTGGCCTCTCAGTGTCCAAGTGAAAGGAAGAGTTACATGTCTCTCACTTTAAATCAAAAGCTAGAAATGAATCAGCTTAGTGAGGAAGACATGTAGAAAGCAGAGATGCCCCCAAAAAAGAGACCTTTTGCCCCAAATGTTAGCCAAGTTGCGAATGCAAAGGAAAAGTTCTTAAATGAAATTGGAAGTGCTATTCTGGTGAACACATGATTGATAAGAAAGCAAAACAGCCATGTTGCTGATACAGAGAAAATTTTAGTGGCCCAGAGAGGCCACTAAAACCAGCCACAACATTCCCTTACGCCAAGGCCTTATCCAGAGTAAGGCCCAACTCTCTTCAATTCTATGTAGGCTGGGAGAGATGAGGAAGCTTCAGAAGAAAAGTTTGAAGCTAGCCGAGGTCGGCTCATGAGGTTTAAGGAAAGAAGCCATCTCCATAACATAAAAGTGCAAGGTGAAGTAGCAAGTGCTAATGCAGAAGCTGCAGCAAGTTGTCCAGAAGATCTAGCTAAGATAATTGATGAAGGTGGCTATACTAAGCAGCAGACTTTTTAATGCAGACAAAACAGCCTTTTATTGGAAAAAAGTCATCTGGGACTTTCATAGCTAGAGAGGAGAAGTCAAAGTCTGGCTTCAAATCTCAAAAGACAGGTTGAATCTCTAGTTAGGGGCTAATGAAGCTGGTGACTTTAAGCTGAAATCAGTGCTCACTGACTATTCTTAAAATCCTAGGGCCCTGGCCAGGTGCAGTGACTCACTCCTGTAATCCCAGCAGTTTGAGAGGCAGAGGCGGGTGGATCACCTGAGGTTGGGAGTTTGAGGCCAGCATGACCAATACGGAGAAACCCCGTCTCTACTAAAAACACAAAAATTGGCCAGGTGCAGTGGCTCACGCCTGTAATCCCAGCACTTTGGGAGGCCGAGGCAGGCGGATCACAAGGTCAGGAGATGGAGACCATCCTGCCTAACACAGTGAAACCCTGTCTCCACTAACAATACAAAATAATTAGCCGGGCGTGGTGGCAGGCGCCTGTAGTCCCAGCTACTAGGGAGGCTGAGGCAGGAGAATGGCGTGAATCTGGGAGGCAGAGCTTGCAGGGAGCCGAGATAGGGCCACTGCATTCCAGTTTAGGTAACAGAGCAAGAGTCCATCTCAAAAAAAAAAATTAATTTAATTAATTAATTAATTAATTAGCTGGTCATGGTGGTGCATGCCTGTAATCCCAGCTACTCAGGAGGCTGAGGCAGGAGATTCACTTGAACCCGGGAGGCGGAGGTTGTGGTGAGCCAAGATCGTGCCATTGCACTCGAGCCTGGGCAACAAAAGTGAAACTCTGTCAAAACAACAAAACAAAACAAAACAAAATCCTAGGGCTCTAAATAATTATGCTAAATCTACTCTCCTTGTGCTCTAGAAATGGAAAAACAAAACCTGGATGAAAACATATCTGCTTACAGCATGGTTTATAAAATATTTGAAGCCCACTATTGAGACCTGCTTCTCAGAAAATTTTTTTTTTTTCAAAAAATATTACTCATTGACAATGGACATAGTTACCCAAGAGCTCTGATGTAAATAGATAAGGGAATGAATGTTGTTGTCATGCCTGCTAACAAAACATCCACTGTAGCCCATGAATTGAGGAGTCATTTTGATTTTCATGTCTTATTATTTAAGAAATACATTTCATAAGGCATTAGCTGCCACATATAGTGATTCCTCTGATGGATCTGAGCAAAGTGAATTGAAACCTTCTAGAAAAGACTCACCAAATGCCAGTGAAAACATTTGTGATTCATAGGAGGAGGTCAAAATATCAACATTAACAAGAGTTTGGAAGAAGGTGATTCTAACCTTCCATGGATGACTTTGAAAAGTTTAAGACTTCAGGGAAGGAAGTCACCACAGCTGTGACAAAAATAGCAAGAGAACTACAATTAGAAGTGGAAGCTGAAGATATGACTGAATTGTTACAATCTCATGATAAAACTTTAACAGACAAGGAATTGGCTCTTATGAATGTGCAAATAAAGTGTTTTTTTGAGATGGAATATGCTCCTGGTGAAGATGCTGTGAATGTTGTTGAAATGACAAACAAGTATTTAAAATATTACATCAACCTAGTTGCTAAAGCAACAGCAGGGTTTGAGAGGACTGACTCTAATTTGGAAAAAAGTTTGACTGTGAGTAAAATGCTATCAAACAGCATCACATGCTACAGAGAAATCTTTTGTGAAAGGAAGAGTCAATCTATGTGCAAACTTCACTGTGGTCTTATTTTAAGAAATCGTCACAGCCACCCTGGCCTTCAGCAGCTACCACCCTAATCAGTCAACAGCCATCAACATCAAGGCAAGACCTTCCACCAGCAAATAGATCATGACTCTCTGAAGGCTCAGATTATCATCGGCATTTTTTAGTAATAAAGTATTTTTAAAGTAAGGCATGTATATATATATTTTTAGGCAAAAGGCTATTGCACACTTAATAGAGTATGGAATAGTATAAATATAACTTTTATATGTACTGAGAAACCAAAAATTCATATGACTTGCTTTATTGCAATCCTCACTTTATTGTGGTGATCTGGTACTGAACTCGCAGTATCTCCAAGGTATGACTGGCTCTTTATAATTATAAAAGGAAGGCTATGCTTAAGCAAAGAAATAGGATTCAAGATTCAAAGACTTTTTTATATGCAAGATGTATTCATTAGTTTTTTGAGAATTATAATTTAAAATGTTTTATTGAAATATGTTAATTACTTTTAAATACTAGATTTAGATTATGTATTTGTAGTCTTATACACTATTCATACAGGATTTTTGCATTTGTTTCTTTTCCAATAAAAGAATTGAAAAAAATTACCTAAGTTATTAATCCTTATTGGAATGCAGCTGAAAACTTAATGTGAAATTGGATGTCTCAACTAACATGCTTAATTAGGGACGAAGAACGTGAGTTCTTCTCTATTACACTTAGTCTCAGCAACAATATGAAAATCAGGAAAATATATCTTGAGATTTCAAAAGCGGATGCATACCCCAGATTCTCCAACCTCAGAAAAGCAGTGGGCCTACAGTCGTGGGAGCCAAAGGTCCCCTTGCACTCAGCATGACGTCTACCTTTTCTTCCACTTCTGCTCTGCCTGCTGCTGGAAAGCCCACTCTTTACTCTGAAACACACAAAACTGCTCGTGTGTGGGCACCTTCTTCCACTTTTCCCCGTTTCTAAGTTCATGTAACTGAATCTAGGTTTCTCATGGATTGTATTCAAGTATTTAAAAATGGTAGAATTCGGCTGGGAGCGGTGGCTCAAGCCTGTAATCCCAGCACTTTGGGAGGCCCAGACGGGTGGATCACGAGGTCAGGAGATCCAGACCATCCTGGCTAACACGGTGAAACTCCGTCTCTACTAAAAAAAAATACAAAAAACTAGCCAAGCGTGGTGGCGGGCGCCTGTAGTCCCAGCTACTCGGGAGGTTGAGGCAGGAGAATGATGTAAACCCGGGAGGCGGAGCTTGCAGTGAGCTGCGATCGAGTCACCGCACTCCAGCCTGGGCGACAGAGCGAGACTCCATCTCAAAAAAAAAAAAAAAGGGGGGGGGGTAGAATTCAATGTGTTAGTTGTATTTTCCCTTGTTCTTCATTTTCTGTCAAAAGCAGAGGTTTTCAATCTACAGTTCTCATGCCAAATGATCCTGACTTTTTTTTGTAAAGGTCTTAAGCTAAGAGCTTCTTTTATATTTTTAAAGGGTTGGAAAAGAAGAGGAGGCAGAAAAGGAAGAAAGACAGGAAGAAGGAGAAAAATAAGAAGGGGAAGAGAAAGGGGAGGAAGCAGAGGAAGAAGAAGAGGCTGCCACACTGTCGGGACAGAGATGGTAAGTGGCCTGGAAAGCCTGAATTATTTTTATAGAAAGATTTTGCAGACCCCTGGTTTAGAGAGATGGCTGCCCTCACTCACAGAATGTGATTTCTTTTCAGATCAGTTAGGACAAGGACATAAGGAAACTTCAAGAACAATGTGACCAAATTGCTCCTTGTCCAAAGGAACTCTTGATTAAAGCCTTTCCTAATTATTTTCCGGAGTGGCAAACACTGTTCATGTGTTTCACTGTTCACTGTTCCCAACAGATATCCTCTCTCAATTTTGATTTAGTTGAGATAACCATATGCTTCAGGGGAGGCTGGGGCCCTCCACATATTCAGGGAGGTAAGTTTGAATAAATCGAGCCAAGGCAATTCTATCTTCTTGCCAGTGATTGATTTGGGACTTGGCACAAGTTGTAAACCTGGTCAATAAAATGTTTAACAGGAAGTCTGCCATGGGATGCTTGAAAATAGTTTACTCTCTTTTAAAAGGGAAGCCAAGGAAAGAACATGCCTTATTTTCTCCCTTTTTCAACAAGGCACCTTTAAGCCTTGTTGGGTGAAGACACACTGCCTAGGATTGCCATTGCCATCCTATAACCCAAAGGCTGCAAATGGCAGAACAGAAAGTCAACCCAAAAAAGAAAAAAAAAATAAACCCTCAACCTATGTGCTTGGGAATTTGGTATGTAAGACATAAAATGCCTGTATTGTTAAACCTACGTTTAATTGTTTCTTTCCTCTTTTAACCCTAAAGCATTCTGATATACCTTGTATAGGCAACAGCTTGTAGGAAATCTTCTTGGCTATCTCTACTGTTTCACAATAGAAGGTAAAAATTATGAAATGCTGACCTTGTCTTAATGCAATGGAACAACCAATTTATTAATCCATCCCTTCAGAGACACCACCTTTTAATCTAGGGTAAACACATTTATGGATACAGCCTTTATGCATAATTTTTTTCTTTTTTTTTTTTTTTTGAGATGGAGTCTTGCTGTGTCACCCAGGCTGGAGTGCAGTGGCACCAGGCTCACTGCAACCTCTACCTCCCAGGTTCAAGTGATTCTCCTGCCTCAGCCTCCCATGTAGCTGGGATTACAGGCACGCGCCACAACAGCCAGCTGATTGTTTATATTTTTGGTAGAGATGGGGTTTCACCATGTTAGTCAGGCAGGTCTTGAACTCCTGATCTCAAGTGATCCACCCTCCGTGGCCTCCCAAAGTGCTGGGATGACAGGCGTGAGCCACCGTGCCCAGCTGATAATTCTTGACTTAGAAGAACTGTCATCAAGAAAGGACTGAATCTTTCTAACTATTAGTAAATAAATGGTTTAAGTTGTGTTCAGAAGAGAAATTAGATATTAACATAATGTATCAAGTAGAACACCATGAGTTTCTAAAATGAATTTTGGATAGATGCATCTTTTCACTCACAGATATCTTTGAATAATATGATGGACAAATTTCAATGAATGTTAAATTATTGAGTGCAATTAATTTTAAGAGTCAAGCAAAATTGGCAAAAGGACAGAGCAACTCTTAAAACCCATGAAGCTCACATCTCTACCCCATGCTACCACCTCTCACACTCTCCCCACCCATGCAGACACATTACATACTCCCCTCATCCAGCATGCTGTTGGCCATGTGTGCTACCACACTTGCAAGAAGTTACAATAGTTTATTCTAAATGTCTCGGTTTTTACAGCCTAAATTGAGGCCTTTAGTGGCACTTGGAAATTATTTTTGTGGTTTACTTTTATAGATAACACATTTCCCACCCCTACCCCCTTTCTGCTGGCTCCTTCAGAAATTTGGTTGAGGGAAACCACACAGAATTCTGAAATCTGTAGGCCAGGTGCCCACATCATAGTGACTTGGATCCCACACTGGTGGCTTTTGGCAAGACATCAAAGTCTGTTCTTTCTCCTATTATCATTCCTAACAGGAAATTTGACTCCAGTGAATATATATAATATTTTCAGTAGCCTTAACTCATAACCCATTAATTACTTTTGGTTTTATTTATTGTGCTTCTGGTATTTCTCTTAAATTTAAAACTCTCCAAGAGTCTTTTAATTTTAATATTATACTATTATTTATGGGAAATTGTAGGGGGGTACTGGTAGTAGTAATAAGGAAAAAATTGTTGAAAAATTCTTGTTACTAATCTCTTCCCAGATCACTGAATTCACCAACTTCCTTTGTTTTATGTCATACGCTATTGTCTTGATTTCAGTCCAGGATCTTTCCTTGGTTCTATCTCAGCACAGCCACAGGCAAGTTACTTAACTCACTTGCTCCCGTGTTCACTATTCCACACATACATATTCATAAGGCACTAGGAGCCAGACATTTGCAAAGGCCCTGGGGGACTCAGTGATGAACAAGACAGACACAATCCATGTCACTACGGAGCTCACATTCTCATAGAGAGCATAGATCCAAAACAAGAAAAAAAAATGACAATCTGTGGTGTCATAAAGGAAACCAAGGAGGAGCCATGAGAAAAAATAGGCCATTTTTCTCCTTGGAGAAGAGATTTGGGGAAGGCCTCTTTGAGGAGATGAGTTGTGAAGGGACAAGAAAGAGATAGCCATATGAACCCTGGAGGTAAGACTATCAGTCACAGTAGTGACTCTGGTTTTCTCAAGTTCATATTGTTGTGCTGTAAGAGCAGAGGCATTCTAACTTTCCGGCAGCTTCCAAGTGGAAGTTTTTATTGCCTTGATGTCTTCCCTTAACAATTGAACAGAACCACGGGGGAGAAAGACCTTTTTTTCAGAGAAGTTGGGGAAGGTAGAATTGGCCTGTGACCTAAGATTTTGTCCAGTGACTTTTCTGTTGGAATGGAATGTCTAAGAAAACCCAAGGAAGAAATGAGGTCACTGAGAAATGTCAGGCAGAAACCACCCAAGGGCCAAACCCACCTGAAAACATTGATTAGCCTCTCCCTTTTCCTCTTTCCTTCACATACTCATCTCTATATACTCACATGGTAGAAGGTCAGATTGTTTTCCTTAAGAAGAATTTTCTCATGTAAAACATTAATACAATCTGAATTGCATAATTTTACCATATTCTATTATCTGAAAATAGTTATAATGATCCAATACTTTCACCCCCATACCATATAAATACAAAGCATTTTTTCTTAGTGGTTGGAATGGTGAACCCCAAAATGATATGTTCATGTCCTCACCCACAAAACCTGTAAATGTGACATTATTTGGAAAAGGAGTCTTTGCAGATGTTATTAAGTTAAGGATCACAACATCTTGCTGATTTAGGGTGGGCCCTAAATCCAATGACAAGTCTTTCTAAGGAAAGAGCAGGGGAAACAGACACAGCTATAGTCACAGAGGGGAGAAAGGCATGTGACGATGCAGGCAGAGATTAAATGATGCTGCCACAAGCCAAGGTACTCCAGAAGGCTCCAGAAGTTGGAAGATGCAAGAAAAGATTCTCTTTTAGAGCCTTTCAAGGGAGCACCATGTTACTAACACCTTAATTCAGATTTCTAGCTTCGAGATTTGTGGGAGAAAATATTTCCATGTTTGAAACCACTAAGTTTGTGGTAATTTGTTGTAGCAACTGAAGGAAACAAATACATCATCTGAAGCTGAGCTTTTGAAGGTTGGAAAATTACACTTTGCCTTTATTTCAGTTTATTTTTCTTCAGTGAAAAAAGCAATCAACGGGAATGAAATGGCTTAACAAGAGCACATTGCAGGTGGTACAAAGGCATCCCTGGCAGTTCTACCACCGCTCCATCAAAGACTGTATTCCCAGAGCCTGCTATATCCCATCCTGTGAACCACAGCATAGGGTAATGGAAGGAAAGCTGGACTAAGAATCACAAGCTGAGGTACTGTTGTTCCTGTTTGTAGACTCTCAGTCTTGATTTTTCTATCTTGCCTCTGTGTACTTCACAGTGGAGGGATCTTAACATGATCGACATAGAATAATAAAATAACAGCTGTAAAAACAAGCTACAGGTAATAGTGTTCCATGAAAAGATGTTCATATTATTATAGAAGAGAGGAATAGAACGAAGTTAAGTATGAAGTCACATCCCAAATAGACATCACTAACCCGAATAATGAACATGAATTCCTCACTCCTGATGTCACTGGGTGACGTCCGCATAGCCACAACGTTCAAGGCTCTGACGAGCTCACTCTGATGAGCTTCCAAGAGTCAAAGTCCTTCACTGTTCTTTCTTCCTCACAGAAAATTGACATAAAAAGCACAGGTCAGGCTTGGCTACCTTCTGAGGGATCAAATATGCACAGAAGTGATAGCCTCATCACAGTACCAAACTCAGAATTAAGCACCATTCTTGTCCATTAGGCCCATACACTAGTATTTTTTTGGGATTCTCTGGAAAACACCAGAATGCCCTGGTACCATTCAGTCCTACCTTATGGGCCAAGCCTGAGGATGTTTCAAAAGAAACCCAGAGCAGCCAAGGTGGCGGTTTTGAGGAAGGTCTTAGAAGCCTCACTGCCAAAGCGAAACCAGCTGAGTAAACTTCACAAGCAGACCCACACCACTCAGTAAGGTGTCCCACTAAGATATTAGCCTTGACAAGAGAGCCCTGGTGCCATGGAAACAGGGTAAACACAGAGTTTGTCTTCCAGACTTTGTGGGAGACGCTGCAATCCTCATGCTGCCTCCAGATCCAGAATGCACAGAAAAGTAGAGTGAGGAATAAAACATAAAAGAAAGAACATAGGCTAAAACTGACCTAAATTTAGAAATAAATGCTTTAACATTGACCTGAAAATTTGTTAGGGAAGAGTTGATTTCCCTTCTCCTTGCTGCCTATCAAAATTAAATTAAAAATAAAAAAGTTTTTGCATTTATTTGATTTATGTAAGCAATCATGCTAGCTACATGGTTTAATTATGGCCAAGTATAGTAAAGTAGACAGAACATGGAACTTACACAGGTCTGGATTCAAGCAGCCAACATGGTCACTTGAATGGACCAGTTAAGAGGTCCATGTGTCTACCTAAGTCTGTTTTCTCATTTGTAAAATATACGTGCCTAGTTAGAGAGGATAAGGAAACCATTCTTAAAACCAGATTTGGAGGAATCTCAAAATATCAAAAGAACAATAATTTAATATACTGAAATATATTAATAAGTTGTCAGGTTTTAACAACTTTGAAGTACATCTCAACCCAGCAATGCAAACTCCTGTGTTGGAAGTACATTCCTATGCAAGCTTGTACATACCACATATCGCTGTGCTCTCATACACACTATAAATGTGTCCACTATTGTGGTAAAGTTTTGCATGGTAATAGCTTAAAGTAGGACTTTCTTAATTTTAAAGTATAAAGATACAATGGAAATCGGTAACATTGACTCAGCAAAACAAGCCAACGAAAAAATACAAAACACAAAGAATGAGAATCTGACTCTAACAACAATAATTCTTATTAGGCCAATACGAAAAAGTTAGGTTGTTAAATAAATAGGAAAGAATAAAATCAAAATAGCATTAAATATGGGCAATTCCAAGTAAAGAATAAAGTATAAAAATCAACGAATAAATCCATGTATACACACTGGGCTTTATGGTTTTTTATTATTATACAGAAGTCTTTTTTTTTTTTTTGCTTTTATGTTAGGTTAATTTTAACTCTATTTTAGTTTTTATCAGTGTATGATCAACGGGGGTAATCCTTGCCCACACAGAAACACTGCCAGAGCAAAGGGCCCACATATTTACAAAGGAGGTCCTGAGATCATTGAAAGAAGTAGTCATTGTCCTTAGCCCAAGAAAAAGGAGAAGCCAGGGAGGCCCTACCTTCCCTCTCCAGCGTGCTGTGAGCTACTTGTGTTCTCTGATGAGCCTGCAGTAGAAAAAAAGATGAAGACAGAGATGAGGCACGGGGAGGCATTGGGAGACGCAATCAATGTGAGCAAAGCAAGCCTCCCGCTTTGGGCTTCTCCTAAAGCAATTCTCCTACTGAGGGAAAAACTTTTCAGGGACCCAGGGATGGGATGGGGTTGGTGGTGGGGGGTGGGGGTCACCTGCCTCCCCCTATTGTGGTCATTTTCATAAGTCAGCAGGGGGTAGAGGCAAGAGGCAAATCCAGCACATCATCAAAATAACCAAGTGTTCTGTGCCAAAAGGAAATGTGGGCTAAGAACTATAATGAGAGGGTAAGCAAAGAGCCACTGGCTCCAAGCAGTGAGATGTGTCAGCGAGAGAGAACAGCAGTCCTGTTGGCCCGAGTTCAGGCCAGAGCCTTAATCTGTAAATCACTGTGAAGCCCAATACGTCAAAAAAATGTGGCCACCCCTGGAGTAAAGGCAACAGGCAACAGAGTAACCTCCTGTGGATTACCCATGTGAAAATGCAAAAACACCCCAGCATCCAAGAGAGGGGAAGGGTGGCTTGCCAGAACCTAATTACATTTAATCAAGATGGCAAAAAATGATGAGCACGTGTCCCATAATCCCAAATGAAAAACACACGCATATGCGCGCACGCGCACACACACACACCACTCTTAAGAATGCTTGACTGTACATTCTCTCATCTCCCTTTATAAGCCTACTCTAAAATTTCTGGCACGGGCCTGAAAGTCATTAGTAATTTAGCTGAAACGTAAAATTTTACTGCAGCGCATTGGTAGCTATTATGAGGTATAAATCTGTGTGGCTCTGGCAGGTTGAATTCCCTCCTACTACCCTTCGTCGTGCTACAAAAAGCATTTGACCGTGCTGGGGGTACAGGACTCACATTTTGGAATTAAATTAGAGACATGAGAATACTAAAATACCCTTTCTTTTCTTGATCTGCACTAACCATTTTGAACTGCTTTCTTGGGCTAAGTCCCGCTAAAGAAAATGTCATCTTCTTCAGGAAATCTGTATTCAGCAAACTGCCCTGCAAAAACCATAGTGTACAAAATCATCAAGTTTAACAAAATCTGTGTTTGCTTTGCCCACACTTATTATATAGACCAAAGCCCATCATTTTCAGTTGTCACTGGAGAACAAAAGTATCTCACCCATAAATTCCAAATGTTTCCCTATAAACGAAGCGAAAGAGAAACTACGTATAGTATTGTTATATTAATTGTACTACATTCAAAAACATAATATATTGGTTATTTTGTTTCACATTTTTCAACAAAATCCTTTCTGGTCATTAGGTCTTGAATGCAAATGTATTTTCATAACCAACATACTATGTTTTTGAACATAGTGCAATTAGCACATGAGATTTGAACCTTTATTAGTGGAGTGACTTAGTGGAAAGCATATGGAAAGTGGAATTGATGCCTAAATCCTATGCCCTTAGCCAGAGATAGAGAATAGGAGAAGTTGTTCTATCATTGAATTTCTTGTTTTCCCAGCAGACGTTAGTCATGGGTTACAGGGGCAGTACGGGCTTCAGGTAAACCTGGATCCAGTACCTCTGCCTGATTAAATCGGGATACAAGCTTAGACTTCTCAATAAAGTCTGCAGGCAACCATGACCAATTTATCATAGCACATGAGACAAAAACTCACTTGCCTTCTCTGGTCTGAATTGTAAGCACTATAAGAGTAGGGACCACAATTGCTCCTTTTTTGGTTCTGGCACCTGTCTCAGTATCTGGCACATAGCTGGCCTCAGTAAACATTTATTGATGGTACTGAACTGTCTGACCTTGCCATTAATTCAAAAAGTGTCCTAAACTAAAAATTTTTGCCTTATTTTATTTTCCTAGAAAATGGTATCTTGTTAATTGCCAGTTACCTTATTATTACCAAAAGAAATTAAATATAAAATTAAGTGTAAGCAAAACTATTAAATATTTATTTACAAATAATATGATGTGCAGTATTATTCAAAGCAGAATAAATAAGCATGTTCTCTACTCCCTGGTTGCTTAGATTCTGGAATGGGGTAGCTTGAAATACAAATGAATATGGTTTATGGAATTCCCTCTAATTATGGTGCCTTCCAAAGAGAAGGCCCAGTTACATTTATCAACTTTATCCAGTTTTATGGCATTGTGAAAATTTTTCTTGCATGCTTAAGGAAATAGAGTCCTTTCACACTGTGTTGAGAATATTATTGGGGATGTTGGTCAGTACTTTACATCTTTACTAATGAGATTGCTTTTAGTAGTTAGTAGCAGAAAATTTCACCCAATGTGTTTAAACTATAAGGGAGGATTCACTGACTCATAATTTAAAATATCACAGGGAAGATGGGCTACAAGTGAACCTTCAGCCAGCTACTCAATTACATATTCAACATCTTTTTTCTTTCTGAGACTGACTTACCTCATGGTCCCAAAATGGCTACATCAAAACCCAAAATAACATATTTCCTCACTAATTTTTTCATCAACAGTGTCAATGTTTCAACATTCCCAGGAAAAGAAATGAGATTTAATCTGCTTGGATGGCTTGAATTAGATGGCTTGAACTACATGCCTAAATGTAAACTAATTATTATAATCTGTGCATTGAATGCACTGATTAGGTTAGCCTAGGTCATGTGCTCCACCTTAGATATAGAGGTAGAATTATTTTTCTCAGAATCACACAGATCCCCAAAGAGAAATCAGTACTTGCAAAAGGTTAAAGGAAATGATGCAGAGACGTCCACCAACAAACATCTATTATAACAATATCTCTTTTTCAAGACCTGTGGCAGAAACTCCTGTGTGATCTAAGAACCAAGAGTTATCAGTCTTCTGAGCACCTGTTATGTTTTATCCCACAGACATAAACTGTGTGTAATGCAAATATCCTTTAATTCAACAGCCTATTGGTACAAATGAAGTATTGGAGGGAACACATGATTTTTACTACTTTTATAGCCTCTACATTTATTCCTTCAAGAATTCATTATCCTGCAATCTTATCCCACCCTCAGATATTTCTGGGAAGTCCCATAGCTGTCTCAAATGTATTGCGAAAAGAACACACATTTTCTGGGTACCCTGTCACCCATCAGGGCTCATTTACAGGGCATTAGCCATGCCCATGGGACATCTGCCATCTCTGCTGGGATCCGACCTACCCTTCACCACTTCCCCACTCCTGCTATAGAATTCCACCCTGCCTTGAGTGATGCATCCAACTATAAAAGATGCATCCTGATTATAAAAAAAAAAAAAATTAACACTGTTCTGTCCTCACAATTTCTCTTTATGTAAAGAGTTCCTTCATTTAACTGCTCTGATTCCTACAGTGACATAAGTCTTATGTCTGTGGACCCAGTTAAAACTAAATGCCATCATGTGTTGTCTACTATCCTTAAAACACCCCCTTCCTGACAATGCTGGGTGCCCATCAAAAATCCTCCTCCCTCTGCCGACCTCTGCAAAAACAAACAGCAAATAAACAACCTTATACAAATAGATCCCTGAGAAAAGTAGAGTCTAAATTCCACTTTTAGTTCATTTGAGATACCTGAATAATTGAAAAGGTTTCTTTTTGCATTGGCTCTGAGAGCTTAGCACTAAATGTATGGTATTTCACCCCAAGTACATGTGTGTGCATTTCAAGCTTTATTCTCAAGTGCACATTCTATCCTTGCATCCTTTCCTCCCTATCCAGTGATTACTACTCCCATCATCCTGGTGATTTCTGCCCCTGTTGCCACATCCCAGCTATGGCTTCCTTCTAGTACATTATCTACTTCTTGCTCTCTGTTTGCTAGGTTATTCAGGTCTACGATTGAAGGTATATACGGCCATCAAATCCAGTGAAGCCTTCTGCCAGTAGGGTGAGTAAGCTCAGCCTCCCTCCTTCGACCCTCTGGCCCAGAAAGCCCTGGAAAAGTGAAAAATTCTTCCATTACCAAAAGCAGGTCGCATATCTATACCAGGGAGAATTTTTCAATGAGGCATGTTCTTATCACAAAGATAACAGCACCCCCACTCTTAGGGACGGGTCACACTTCTCTTAATGAAAGAAAGAGTGATCTGTATTCACTCTTAATAGAGTGACCAATGTCTCACTCCAAGGACGGTATAGGCCACACCCTTCATCCAGCGCAAATTGCACCTCATAACTATCTGGCTTTCATCAGGTCATCTGATTCTGCTTCAGTTTTCTTCCATGTGACACTGAAGAACACTACAAAAATTAAGCAAAAGTTGTAAGTTGCCCTTCAAACAAATATTTGGTTTAATTATCTATTTACAAGTAACGAGACCAAAGTCTTCAAAGTCATTGATGTTTCCTTTCAAGAGTGATTGTTGTCACCCTTCTTAGAGGGAGAAGACCTTTGATATTTATACACTGAGAAGACAGGGTGTAAATAATTAAAATATAATATGAGCGCCCTGGCAAAGGCTCAAGATAACAGTGGTATGAAAGCATGGAAAGAACAGTGTTCTAAGGGCAGGGAGTGGTTGCTCATGCCTGTAATCCCAGCAGTTTGGGAGGCCAAGGCAGACAGATCACCTGAGGTCAGGAGTTCAAGATCAGTTTGGCCAACATAGCGAAACCCCATCTCTACTAAAAATACAAAAATTAGCCAGGCATCATGGTACATGCCTGTAATCCCAACTACTTGGGAGGCTGAGACAGGAGAATCACTTGAACTTGAACTTGGAAGGTGGAGGCTGCAGCAAGCTGAGATCACATCAGTGCACTCCAGCCTGGGCAGCAGAGTGAGACTCTGTCTCAAAAAACATAAAATATTAAAAAAAAAAAAAAAAAAAAAAAAAAAAAACAGTGTTTTATTTGTCTGAAAGGTAGAGTACAATGAAAAGAAAAAGTGAGTAAGAACACAAGCAGGACATGAAAAGTGCAGGGTCTGCTCAAGGGAGGAAGAAAGGCCACCTGTGCTCATCATCAGTAGTGAGGAATGCAGGAGGACCAGTGAGTGGGCAAAGAACATCTGGGAGCTTTGAGAGTGTTTGGAGGAGAGTTGTATCGAGTTAAATGCTTTAGCAGCTCTGGGCAAAAAGCCTGTTAAGTATTCTGAGATAGTCATAGGGCAATTCTTTCTAGAGAACTGTTATCCAAAACCAATGGTATGAGATTTCTATGTAACATGGGCTGTACGTTGACGGTACCATCGTGCATCAGTGACAAATGTGCTGTCATTATGAGATTTAGTGTTTCCACTGTCAACCTTTAAGCTACTCCTCTTAAGGCAGTTGATAATGTTTTTGAGTAGAGAGGAAAAAAGGAGGAAAAATACGGAAGGCATGCATTAACTACATCTTTAAAGAAAGAGAATTAAGTATTTGAAGTAAAAGAATTTGCTTGAAAAAAGTTAAAGCTCTTTTAAGTGTTAAACAAAAAGATTTAAAGATGAAAAACAAGATGAAACAATATGTCTTGGAAAATAAGGGCTTAATTATCATAAGTTAATTGTGTATTACAGAGAAATAAATTTAATTGTAAACCATCAGAGAGAACAAGGAGGGAAAGGCATTATAGAAGTAAAAAGAATTTTTTGAAATTAGTGTCTAATAAAGCCATTAGACTCTCCCTGATGCATAAAATTTCTTTCTCTGTCAACTGAAATGAACCTGACTTATTTCACTGTCAAACTAGCGTCTTCCTATTATCTTATATTTGTTGTCTTTCAGGCCTGAACAGCTGAATGTTAAACCCTGTTTCTAAAGAATTGACATGTCTGCTTTCTAACATGCACAGTGACAAGTTAACTGGGGTAGGGCAAGAGGCTGAAGGACCTACTGCAAGTTAAAACCTAAAATAAACAGAATAGAGTCACTAGTGGATACTTTAAAAAGGAATTTATGGCCAATTTCCTCATTTACCCTAGGATTTCGCTTGTGAAAATAAATTCTATATTTTCAGCATTAGAAAAATATATTTTTTGAAAAGAAAACAGGCCAAAGTTTCACATGTGTAATCTACCATTCCGGCAAGACACCAAAAGTGTAAGAGCATCAGTAGATCCTTCCATGGGGTACTGACTCTAAAGTCACCAGTCTGCAGAGCCACCCACAACCGAACATACTGTGACACTGCTCTGGACATAGCAGGCCTACTTGCTGGCATCAAACTTCTTATTTTTTGAGACACCTTCTCTCTTAAGCAGTAGAAAAATGTAACAGCAATTTACATTACACTAATAGTCTTTCCCTTATTGTTATGAGTTTATTTCTCCCCAATATTTTTTTCCTCCTAAGGAATAGAAATGGTGATGCTAAGGAAGATAAATAAATGGTGTCATAAAATATATTCCATTTATTTAATAGTTTTTTACCCTATAAAATGTTGCAGACTTTAAAATTCCATATAAGTCTTTACTTAGTATTTCTAATATGCTTTAAAAGCCCATTCAACTCCCCCCAGCTGTTGAGGACAGGAAGTAAAGAAAATAAGTCTTTTTCCTGCTAATCCTCCTAAGAGGAATTTAGGGAGCCAGCAGAGCCATTTTGGAATTTTGCTGAGAAACAAGGATTAGCATTCCTGTGTGCCTGGCTAAGTGGCATCACCAGATTGTTTGATTAGAAGAGTGCTGCCTACTTATTTTAGATGGCATCCAAATGCCAAAAGCTTGATGTTATATTGTTCACTTCAAAACTTGTCTCTGAGAAGTATTTAATACTAGTTGACCATCCATTTCTCTTCTATCTATTCCTAAATCCATTGGGAAAGGATTTGAGATTTAGAGTGCCATTACCCCATTAAAGGTATTTATCTTGGGCTTTCAACCTTTAAAAGCAGACTCTTATTTTCTGGGACCTATTTAATACAACAGTAAGAAGATTAAACTAGAAAATGTAAAATCCCTCAGAGGTTGAAGAAATTCTGAGTCGGAGAAGATACTTGTCAAATTTACTCAGTTTCTTAAGGACAGTAAGTGAACTGGTCGAAGACCGAGGCAATTGTCTATTCAACTTCGTGTTTCCTGCATCTAGCATGGTATGCGACACATCACAGATGTTCTAGAAATGCTATATGAACAAATAAATGCATTATTGGCACTTTTTGAAGGATGCATGGATTAAAACATTTCTCTTATCTATTGGAAAATAAGTATGCATTGTGAGCACGTCATTGTTAATCCACAAGTTGCTGAAGTTAGGAGTCCTTTCCTACCTGCCATTCACTCATTTATTAACTTACTCATGAAAACTTATTGAACAATATTCTACACCATGGTTTATAAGTGCTAGATAATACTTACCCACCTTGAAAATTATCATATCTAGTATACATGGATTTTAAAAACATGGTTGGAAAATTATAGCCAACTTTAGTTGTTTTGACTATTAATTCATCCTAGAAGTTTTAGTAGGTATAAAGTCAATATAATAATTAAGTGAATAATATCAGCCTTTAAACGCCCCCCCAAAATTTTCTTTCCAGATATACTGGCTCTCCCTCATTTTGATGTGTTTGTTTCCATTTACCTTTTGAACCCATCGGTGATCAATAAATTTTGATGCTACATCTACTTTTGTTAAGAGCACCTGAAACTTGCCTACTTTAGGATGGAAACTCTTAGAAAAATATCTTCTCAATTTACAGTGTAGCTCAAACCTTGAGGTTGAGGTTGTTTTTGTTTGTTTTCAGTTCAATCCATAGTGCTTTGGGGAATAACAGTTCCTCTGAAAAACATTAGGATTACACATTGGATTTGCACAACATGACAGTGCTCTAAAACACCCCAGCACATGACACACACAAAGGAGTCATCGGCAGAGCCTCGAGTCTCTAAATCTCCTCCTACCTGACTCCGTTATGACTGACCTGTTAGAGATTCAACAGGTTATTCCTTGGAGTGTTTTCTTGCCCTCCTTTCATTTCACGATAACTTGTGCTCTGCACTTTCCTGTAGTGTTATCAGGGTAAAGGAAAAGGTGTGGGTGCTATTTGGCAGAGTTTTTGAGCAGAGAGAGCCTACTGAAGATTCCAATCCTCTGCTGAGAATATCCCTGTTTTGCTTTTTTTTTTTTTCCCTGAAATACTTAGATCATTGCATCAGCCCTTTAATTTGCTTGTGTTGACAGGCTGAAAATGCAATGTGATCATTCCAGCTGAAAGTCCCTGGTACTTTCTTGAACCATCTTGCAACAGAAAATACGGGTGGTCTTTACTCTGGATTAGTAACTGCAGTGGTTAATTTGCCACCCTGAGCCATCAGGTTCAGCTGTACCGACTATTTCACAAACTTTCCAAGAAATCCTACAAACCAAAAGGAGCTCATCGCAATTAGTTACTACTCCTTCTCCATCAGTAATAGTCAAGAAGACAGAGTATTTTCCACTACGAAGCAGGTATTTTGGAAAGTGCTACATACACTTGTTTGCCCAGGATTGACATTTATACAATCATAACCAACACTTTATGTGGTACTTAGGATTTCTTTAAAGAACCTTTTTCCAAGTGCTGACCTGGCTTAACCCTACTTAACTTGTAAAAGACGAAGGGATTATAGGAGAAGGTATATGGCCATGGGCCACTGACGGATTAGATTTTTTTCTTGGTTAGGTTTCCTTAGGGCCTTTGAAGTGTGGATTGAGTGCAATCTTCCTTAATGTTCCCTCTTAGGGATCTTGTTTTGTTACAGTAGCTGATCTTTTGGGTTAGGTAAGTGGAGAAAGAATGTGTTGTACTTATTTTGCTTATACATCATATGCAAGGTAGGGAGAGGTATCTTTCATATGTTCTGGTTACCTCTTCTCTGCAACTATGTAAAGTTACCAGAGTCTGCCTTTTAATTACAAAACCCAGTGTTGCTGAAGAGATGAGGAAACAGGCTCTCTCAAAGGTTGTTTGCTAGTGGGAACTGTAAAAATATACATACTCTTTGACTTGGCAATTCCAGTTCTATAAGTTAATCCTAAAGAAATAATAAGAATATGTGCAAAAATTAGATCATTAGCATAGTCATTGCAGCTTTTTTTTATGGGATAGAAAGCTTGACAATACATAAAGGTAAAACAAAATGTGGTCTTATGCCTATAGAATAGAAAAGACAGCAGCTGTAGAAGTGTGTGTGTGTGTGTGTGTGTGTGTGTGTGTGTGTGTGTGTATAATAGAAGGTTCTATAATATTGACTTTGACAGGTTTTTCTCAAAATTAGGTGAATTTAAAAAATAGTCCCATTTTATACCAAGTGATCTCATCTTATATAAAAACAGTTAAAATCTCCATAAATGTATGGTATTTACACAATTAAAGCAGCAGATAGTTTCCAAAATATGGACAGTTTTTAGGTGTGGAATTATGGGTGATATTTATTTCATTCCTTTTTTACTTATTTTCTAACATTTTCTACTATATTTTACTTGTCTAATAGTAAAAAATATATAAAGTTTACTTTCTGGGGGAAGTCATTTTCTTTTGTTTATGAAATAGTCATTTGAAGCTCAGAAATCCGTAGACGAGTAAAGCCGGCCTGCATATATAGAAGAGACAAGTCGTGGAAGGAATTCTAGACTTGCTTTCAGGCCTAAAATCCAGACTTGGCTCTGCTACACAATCTCCCTTTGCAAGGTTCAGCAAGTCCTTTTACTACTTTGGATCTCAGTTTCCCCACCTTTAAGTGAGGGCACCATTGTTACCCTATATACTGCATAGGATTATTAGGGGTACAGGTAAGATAATATATGTGGAAAACTTTGGAGATGTTCAATGTGTTTAGTCAATAGAAGACCTAGGAATCAGCAGGCAACTCAATCAGCAAGTCATAGGCTAATCCAATTAGCTGAGCCCTATCCTAATCTTATCCATTCTTTACCTGCTTTCAGCTCTCCTCTGCACTAACAAGGAGTTTTGCCTGTCAGTTTGAGAATGCAGCATGCTTCTCTGTTTCCATCCATGAATTCGGCACTAGCAGATGTGCAGGGAGCCAAAACGCCAGCTCTGTGTTTTCCTACGTTCATTTCCAGTAACCCAGTTAGCCTGCTGCTAGCTGCACACCTGCAGGGTGTCTTGCCTCAGGCAATCCCACTGCACTTTGAAGCCCTTACTTGTCGATGTTAAATATGCCGTGGTATACACAGTGTGCTATGTTTTCATTTTTCCACAAGAATGTCACAATATCCACATGAAGGGGAGGTCTTACTTCACAAATCCACAGTATTCCAAGTTGTCACTCTAGAAAATTACCTCCCACAGCCTCTACTTGGGAGAGTTCCTTTATCTTTGGATTTTCCTCTGCTTATCTAGCTCCTGTCCCCAGACTGATAAAAAATGAGAGTCTTGTACTAAGTTTGTTATGTCTGAAGATTTAGTTGCCCAAGCTGTGCGGACCCACATTGTTAGTTTTTGAGTCACGTTTCTTAGCTTGTGAAAAGCCTGTGAAAAGAGCTTGGACTTCCACGAGGAAAACCAGTTTTCCTAGGGAGCTCCAGAGGAGCATACCCTTATCTGATTTCCCCAAAATAACTGCTTCTTCTTATTAGTAAGTGCCAAGCCAAGTTACCAAGGGGGCACCTGCCTTACTGGAGCCTTCCACACCTCCTGCCTTCTAAATTAAGAATGATGAGGACAACATCTAAGACTTTTTACTTTATATTTGAATAAATACTTTACATTTTCAAAAATATTCTAAAAGCACCTTTATAAAGTGCCTGGGCCCCAGTCTTCCCATATACGTACAGTGACTTCAATAAAAGAGTCTCTTTTCCATGCCAAATGCCAGGCATTTACCAGGTTAACTAAGAATATGGGATCTTGCTGGCAAGAGGAATAAAAGTGGTTTAAAGGTAATAAATGTACATTCTTAGTCCTTCTGATGACACTAGGCAGAGAGTCTGCCTAACATTGATTCTGATAACCAGAGAGCTCTTTGTTCCCAGCTGCCCATCCTGGTGCCCGATTGCATAACATTTTAAATCATTTCAACCACGGTAAATGACGGCCAAAAGAACAACTTCAGCCCAGAAGTGACAAAGGGACAGTGTTGGAGAAAGTAAAGCAGTGGTATTCTTGCTTCATCTTAAAATTAATAGAGTTGGTTATAGTTTCTAAGTACACTTGGAATTCCAGCTGCCAGAGAATGGGTTTGAACACTGAAAGCCCTCTTTAATTCGTGGGCCCAGGACAGGTAGTGGTGTTCCCCAGCAAGCAGGCACAGGTAGTGGCACTGTAAAGCGGCAAAGAGAGCCTGCCAGGAGGCTTCAACACTGTCCTCAGGGAGCAGCCTCCACGGAGCGGTCCGGCTTTGATCTCTGCTGAGACTGCTATGAGTATGCCAGCCATGCGGTGGGTGTCCCTGAGTTCATTTTACAGAGATCATCAAAGCAGCTTTCAGATGGTAAAGACGAACAACCTGGCCTCTATTTGAACAGCTAGCAGCTCTTCAAACTGTCTAATTCTCAAGCTTATTAAACAGAGAGAGAGCTAAGAAATAGAGGACATGGCAAGTTTTAGGAAGAAGTGCAGAGAAAGGAGATCTGGACCGTGGGTGCTTCTGCCCCTGACCAGTGTCTCCCAAACATCAGTGTTCCTACCTTTAAAGTAAACCATTTCTAAGTGTTACACCATTGCAGTCTGCAATTTGAGTGAATCATGATTTGGCCAAGGAGGCATATTATGCTTTAAGAGAACGATGTATCAAGTAGAGATTTGTCAAAAAATAGGGAGAAGGAACACCCACTGGAGAAGAACTTAAATAAAATAACACAAGTAAATGGGTTTTTAAATAAAATTTAAATCCACTGGAAAAGAGCTCAACAAAAGATAATTTAGTAAGTAGTCAGTCATAATCTTTATAATCTTGTTCTTCTGACTTATGATATCAACCTGTTTTTATAATATTATTTTTCATTAGTAACACAAAATAATTGGAAAATAACTGAAAACAGTTCTTGGTATTTCTCCTACCCCTCCCCACCTAAATTTTTATATGAAAATCTTATGGTCTTTCATTAAGACACTAAAACAATCAAAATAATGAAGTAGGAATTGCTAAAAAGATTGATTCTATAATAGATTAATAATTACCTTTGAGGAACAAAGGTAATTTGTTCCTCTGTGTTGAGGGTAATGTGTGAAGAACTAAACATCAGTACATGTCATTAGCCAGTAATCAGTCTTGAAGTGGAAGATAAAATGCATCATCAAACAATATACAATAATAAAGTGAACTATACTAGCACTTCACAGAACAAATAATCAACAAACATATGAAAACACCCATTGCCAGAGAAACACAGTTTAAAACAATGAGACATCATTTTTCTCTTATTAAATTAGGGGAACAAAAAGAAAATCAAAAGATTGATAGCATCTAGGGCTGGCCAGGATATATGAAACTGTCACTTTCATACATTATTGGTAGGAGTGTAAATTGTAATAGCCTTTTTTCAGGAGAAGAAGGAAATTATAGATGCTATAAATTTTAAATGCATGAATTCTAAGGAATAGATAAGAATCTCAGTAACTATATCTGAGATATTTTGCTGTATCACAAAAACTCAGTCTCAATCAATTCAAGGTTCTTCTCTTTCTCCTGGAGTATTTCTAAGGCTGATGTCATGTTAAGATGTTGGTGGGGGATGGTGGGAGAGGCGTGATCCTAGAAGTAGACATCAGTCCACATGGCATTCTCCAAGGAAGCTATTGGCTCAAGTCAGCCTCAGCTGTAATCCTAGACAGGTCCCTGACGAGATGCCCCTTGTTTCTGGTGACATGGTTCCTTGCAACTTCCTCTGCTCCCTTCATGCCATGCTTGAGGGCCTGGGAATAATTTCACTGCTTCTCCGCCAAGCTGGGACCTTGGAATCTTAGCCACATTGTCTCTGGGTAGATGTGTGTCTGTATGACACACAGAATTTCTTCTCTAGGACCCTACCACCTACCCAGGGCTTCCTCTCTGAGATTACAACCTGAGAAACCATAGAGTACGGCCAGCTGCTAGGACCTTACAAATGCCTCCACTGTCTTTACTTCCCCTCCATCTCTCCTCCTTCTCCACCACACCAGGGAACCTTTTTCTAACCTGAAACAGAAGTTCTGCAGTCTTTCATGATGTCCCTCCCACACACCCTGTCCTTGCCTGGGGTTTTCTTCATTCCTGTAAGGGTTTTAGTTTTTGAAATCCAAAGCCCTAAAGACTTTATAATTTCTTCTCTCTGATTTTAGAATTAGAACATTCCTCCTCAGTGACAATACACGTAGAAGACCTTAGCTGCTTAAAATGTGGCAGAGGCAGGAGGAAGAGAGAAAACACATTGGTAATATTTCTCAAATATCAAACTTATTACCAAACCATCCACTACTGGAAATCTATTTACAGAAATAATCACATAAATGTGTGAAGAGAGAGGTACAGAGATGATTATTGTAGCATTGTTTATAATGGTGAAAAATTAGAGATAACTTACATGTCCACCTAGAAGGGGTATAGTTAAATACGTCACAATAAATCTTAAAAAGAATGTGCATATCTTTCTATACTGACTTGGAATGACCTTATGAATATTGTGAAGTGAAAAGAACAAACTGCAGAATGATCATAAACATGATATGTTTTCATTCATTTAAAAAACAGTACCCTATTTCTGTATGTATTTGTTAGAATTAGCACAGAAAAAGACAGCAAACATTAGTGGTAATAATTTCAAAGAAGTGAAATTAGAATGAGGAATAACTCTTTCTTTTTTACCTTACAACTTTGAAAATATTTGATTTGATTTAGCAAGCACCTACTACCTTTAAAGATTTTTTTAAAGGTTAAAAAAAGATACACTGTAGCAAAAGTTAATTAACCCTAGATAGGACTTTTCTATTTTCAAAGCACATATAATCTTTTGAAGAATTAGGAGGTAACATACAAAAGGAATACCTTCCATTTACTGGGTTTATGGTTTAGTCTCAAAAATTAATCACTTAAGACCTGATAATGATTATAACAATTATTTTATAAAACCCTAACTAGAAAGTAGATTTCTGCTGTGAAATATAATAGATCAAAATTTAAACATAATCATAGCAATTTAAACACCTTATCACTCCCTGACAGGCTCTATGACTCAAATAAATGTAGGAGATATTATTTCTAACAAATGATAAAGTATAAATATGATCCAAGTTAATATATGTGCTAATTGTTCTTTGCTATAACTCCAATTCACATCTTCCATTATCCGCAAAATTAACTGCTTTGTCTTGAGTCAAATCTGGGAATAGCGTCTTCTGCCATGATACCATTTCAGTATAAAAGGAATCTGATTATTCTGAAACCCAGACCCAAATTGAACACACTTGGCCTGACCGGAAGTGTTATGATGACATAGCAGAGGATAAAATTATGAGCTCGGTGGAAATGCTTGGCAAAGCATTATGGTATAACTATTTAATGAACGATGTTGATATCACAGTTCCTGAACAGAGTCTCATATGTTGCACGTATAGATAATGCAAAAAGAAGACCACACAAGATACTATTTTTGCTTCAAATGTAAAGATACTATCAAATAAGAAAATAGCGATAGTTTTGAACCACCTTCAAATGAACCTTCTCATTCCCGTAACTGCATATCAATATAAAAAGTTTAGATCACCTCGCCAGGCGCGGTGGCTCACGCCTGTAATCCCAGCACTTTGGGAGGCCGAGGCGGGCGGATCACAAGGTCAGGAGATCGAGACCACGGTGAAACCCCGTCTCTACTAAAAATACAAAAAAATTAGCCGGGCGCGGTTGTGGGCGCCTGTAGTCCCAGCTACTCGGGAGGCTGAGGCAGGAGAATGGCGGGAACCCAGGAGGCGGAGCTTGCAGTGAGCCGAGATCGCGCCACTGCACTCCAGCCTGGGCGACAGAGCGAGACTCCATCTCAAAAAAAAAAAAAAAAAAAAAAAAAGTTTAGATCACCTCAACAGAAAGGGTTTTTCAAACATTTCTAATGATTATTTATTCAACCAACATTTGTTGAATGAATACTATGTACCAGAAACAACTAGCATTTATTTAGCACTTACTATGTCTGAGGCACTGTTCTTATTTCATAAAATATCTAATTTAATCCTCATACCAACTGTAAGAGGTTGGCATATTGTTTTTCAGATTTTACACGGGAGGGAACTGAGGAGATGAGCATCTCACCCAAGTTCACACACACTGTCATTGAGATTTGAACCCAAGTGGTCTGACTTCAGAACACTGCTTTTAACTCTACAAATTCAGCCAGAAAGATAACACATTCTAGTGAAAGAAACATAAATGTTAATAATAATAATTGAAATGCAATGTAATGCTGTGGGATCATAAATGTAGAAATGAATAGAGAGAAACCACAGGTGTCAGGGTTGAGTTTATAAATATTATGGGAATGTGTGCGGGGGAGAGCTGGAGAGCAATTTCTCTGCTGTTTGGAACCCATGTGAAATACCTTCTTCATCAATCTAAATTACAGACATACAAATCTATGAATTCTAATCTCCCAAACTGGGTGTTTCAAAGAGTACTTAATATCTAATTTTAGGAGACTAAAGTACCAACTGAATTTCTTACTTTTGTAAGAATCACTTTGTAATCCTGAGGGAAAATATTGCAACATTTAATTTGATGGAATCAAACTCTACATTGGAACAGCATATTTACGTTTAACCCTAATATGTGAGGGCCTAAAAGATTGACCCATTGACCTTTGAAACTCTGCCCTTCCCTCTTTAGAAATCCTGCCAATACATGGAATTTTCACTTTCCTCTAATTACTCTAAACACACACACTCATTTTGCATAGATGTTGGTGTGTCATTGGCAAAATTCACTTGTTATGCTATTTCTATTTATTATCCTTATACCTGACCTTGTCCCAAAATAGGCATGAATAAGATGCCACATATGTCCTCTAGCACTTCAGGAATTAAGAGCATATGTTCAATAAAAATGGAATTCCCATGCCTTCAGACTGTAATCCAGGAAAGATGTCCATTGTAATGTGGCTATGAGTTCTTTCTCAGTGTCAGCTTTTGTCCAAAGCTTGATTAAATATATCAAGATAAAAACTCAGTTGTACAACTCAGAGCTTTTAAAGGCTCAGTATATTAACCCATTCCAAAATCTCTACAGAACAATGACCCTGCAAAAAAGTCAAGTCACAGAGACAGGTGAGAGAATAAGCATTTCTATTGAAATTAAAATAAAAAAAAAACAATGAGTTTTCATTATGGGCCCGGTACTGGGAACACAGAGATGAATATGACATAGGCCCTGCCCACATTTATCACAAAACCGAAGTTTGGAGGAGGTCAATTGGTCTGCTTTATGTTAATCAGTTTTTAGAGTATATTTTTTAAGTACCTCCTTAATTCATGCTTATAATCCCAGGGACTCAGCAGGCTGAGGCAGGAGGATCACTTAAGATCAGCCTGAACAACCTAGTGAGACCCTGTCTCTACAGAAAAAAATTTTAAAAATAAATGAGATAAAAAATATTTTTTTTAAAAGGAAAATCTTTGTCAAATAAAGACATCAACAGCATCTGACCCAAGACCAAGGGCCAGATTCCTTCCCGCAGAATCCCCAGGGAACTTTTTCTTACTATTAGATGAAACATATTTAGCCAATATGTGGGTTTCAGCCAAGGTAGTATAAAAAGACAAGTCCATTAAATGTAACATCAAATTAGTCACTTATAAGGTAATAGAATAATCATCAACACAACAATGACACTTTCAGGGAACAACCGTCTGCTGGAAAAAAAAAAAGAAGAAGAAGAAAGAAAATTTAAAGGTCATTTCATTTCAACTGAAAAGCTGAATTGTAAAAATTATGGTTGGCAAAGTGATATCTATTCAATCAAAATAAAACATAAAATGATCCTTACTAGGCCAACAGCAGCTGTCCAATCATAATAAACAAAATTCCTCAGCGGATGTCTTTTTCTGGACCCATGTTTTCTTCGCCTTTTATTTTTTCCTCAAAATATTAAATGGAAAGACCCAGGGATAGGGGTGAAGAAAGAATGACATTTGGGCCCTGTTCTTATGCGTGTGTTGGATTATCTGAGACACACAGATAAAATTGGATGTAAGCCTTAAAATAGTGCAGAGTGTCAATTTCAAAATAAATAACGATAATGGTATTTTCAAGATCAGGTCTTTATTCATGCTCTGTGCCAAAGCATTTAAATACCCTGTGCTACTCATAACATAATGTGGGTGGTAAAAGAAAAAAAAGCCAGCCCTACTTCGACATGTTATTCCTAAAGAGTCTATTCGTGTCAGTGCTGCTAAGATACAATTAATTTATATAACCCCAATATCCCAATGCTTAAATACAAGCACATGAAGCAAAACATTCCCTTATTTTGAAAAGAGAAGAATGAACATAAACTCTGCTTCATACAATTGCCCACAGCTATTTTAGATAAATAATGCAATAATTTTAATTAACAAATTATTCTAGTAAACCGTTTTTATCAGACACTTAGCTCTTTTTATAAGTCTGAAGTTTGAGCCCACACAGGCTTTTTTCCCACGGGACTTAACAATTGCAGTGCTGGCAGTTTTGTAGAATTTGAGATGATCCAGGCCTGGCCCTCCTTAATTCAGTCTAGATGGTGACGCTTATCATATAGTTAAATGATTAGTTTCAGGTATTTTTTTTGACCACACATGTCATCTGTGTTACTGTACTCTGCTTTGGAGATACTTTTTTTATGTAAAATTTACCTTTGGGCCATTAAAATCTAGTTAGCTGAAAACATCAAAAACATCGAAAACTTAAACTTTTTATCTAATGTAGTTGATATACAAGGCTCTTCTATTTCTTTTGAAGAACTCTAAATAACAATGAATCAAGTTATTTGTTTTCAATAGCTCTTTTCCAAGTGAAAAATAAACTCCGTTAAAATAAAATTCTCAAAACAATTCAGTATCTAACTCTTCAGACAAATGGCACATTTGAAGTTCAGTTTGGAACATTTTTCAAACCAAAGTATATTTTAGTTACACCTGTAAATAACAGGAAAGAACTCTAGTCTTGGCTTAAAACTGGATTGCATTTTAAATTTTAGAGCTGCCTCAATAATTTGAGTTTATTGATTAACTACTGAACCTTATCGACAATGTATTAGAGACTCTTTAAGAAAAAAAATTTTCTCAGAAAACATATATTTTTTCTTATTTGTTTTTGAAAGAAGGCTTATGAATTTAAAAAGCACACATGACTATGTATGTGTGTCTATACTTGACAGTGAGAGAGAGAGAACACCCATGAGTGTCCAAAACATGTATTTAAATATCACCAGTTACAGAGGCATTCCCTACACTTAACATTCATGCATAAGCTTTGTGTACACATTCAGGTGGGGCCAACAGAGTCTTTGTGTAAAACAGGGCAGGACTGCTGGGAACTGCTTCCCCCTGTGACAGGGTGGTCATGCTACTTGGGTGGACCACATCCAAGAGAAATCAGATAGGGACAGTATGTGAGATGGTATCATAAAGAAGTCAGAACTGTAATTTCCTTAAGGCTCCAACCTGTGGGGATGAGACAGGAGAAAGATAGCTCCAATTCCAGAAGTTGCTACCAAGAGTAAAAGGTTTTATTTCTTGTAAATGTTTATTTATTCTGAACTCCATCTTTCTTTCTTGTTTCTGATAAAGAGCATCTTGCCACTGACACCAACTTAAGCAGAAGCACTTAAGTAACACAGTATATACAAAGGAGAAGTCAGCGTTCACAGCAGTGTGAGGGGTTGCCACATGTCTTGATTAGTTGCCATGTGTCTTGATTAAAACAGAAAGAATGAAAAAGCTACTAGTGAAGGCTCCAAGCAGCAGGATTATTTTCTTTCTTATATCCCACCCACTAACCCGGTGTGTGTGTGGAGGTGTGAGAGTGGCGATAGTGCACACACTGAGCTGTCTGGCGGAAGAATGCTAAACACTCCTTATCCATGAAATCCCAGGGGAATGCTATGGTTTGGATCTGGTTTTGATATTTGTCCTTTCCAAATCGCACATTGAAATCTGATCTCCACTGTTGGAGGTGGGGCCTGGTGGGAGGTGTTTGGGTCATGGGGTGGATCCCTCATCAGTGGCTTGGTGCCCTCCTGGAGGAAATGAGTGAGTTCTTGCTCTGTGAGTTCCCTTGAGAACTGATTGTGGAAAAGACTCTGACACCTCCCTCCCCTGTTTCTCTTGCTTCTCTCTTGCCATGTGATCTCCACACTCTGGTTCCCTTTCCCCTTCTGCCATGAGTAGAAGGAGTCTGCAGCCCTCACCAGAAGCAGATGCTGATACCATACTTCTTGTACAGCCTGCAGGACCATGAGCCAAGTAAACCTCTTTTCTTTACAAATTACCCAGCCTCAGGTACCTCTTGTAGCAATGCAAATGGAGTAGGACAGGGAATAAATCCTAAAGACCAAGAGTTGGGCAAAGGAAATGCCATGGTATGGTATAGTGGAGAAGGCAGGAATACTCAGGTTTTAGTTTTTACCAGTTAATAGGTGTATTAATGTACACAAGTGAATTTGTGGCGTTTAGCCACTATTTCCTCTTCTCTACTATAGAGATGATGGTGCCTACTTCATGGGGTTCATTGTAGGAACTGAGTGGCATAGCGGCCCTTAGTAGGCATTCAGTGGATGTTGCCTCTGCTCTCCTGCTTAATAAACAAAAATTATTAAGAAATCTAAAAATAGGGACAGGTGTAGTGGCTCATGACTATAATCCCAGAATTTTGGGAGGCCAATGTGGACAGATTGCTTGAGCTCAGGAGTTCGAGACCAGCCTGGGCAACATAGCGAAACCCCATCTCTACAAAAACTACACAACTTAGCCAGCTGTAGTGACACATGCCTGTAGTCCCAGTCACTCAGGTGACTGAGGCAGGATTGCTTGAGCCAGGGAGATTGAGGCCACGTGAGTTGAGATTGCGCCACTGTGCTCCAGCCTGTGTGACAGAGTCAGATCCTATCTCAAAAACAAATAAATAAAAGAAATCTAAAAATGATCACCTCCTAGCGTAAGACAACTTTACTAAAGAACTTCTCAGGTGTTTTTCATAGAAAAGGTATCGCTTCCATAAATGATTGCTTTAACATCGTAAGAATTTAGTTTATTCCGACTTTACAAAGTTTAGTGGCTTCACATGGATATGTTTGTTCATCCCCATGTTTGTTCTATAAAGACAGGAGCAATGTCCCTGCTGTCCTATTTGCAACCCAGCTCCGAGCTTGGCACATAACACAGGTTTTTATGAAGTATTACAGTGAATAAAATAAATGAAATGAATGTATAACCTACCTCCACTCCCAACAAGGGGAAAGGCCAACAGTAAAGCCTTCAAAACTCTTCTTATTTCAAAACAAAAGACTGAGACAAAGGTAAGTCAACATGAAGAAAGGAAAGCTCATCTCTGCCATATTTCTGGAAAGCACTGTTACCGGTGCTCACCTATTGTCTCGCAGGCAGGTACCTGTGTAGCCATGAATCCCCCACTTTTCCACTTTATCTTAAAAATAAAGGTATATGCTGGGCATAGTAGCTCACAACTGTAATCCTAGCACTTTGGGAGGCCAAGGGAGGCAGATTACTTGAGGTCAGGAGTTCAAGACCTGCCCGGCCAACATGGTGAAACCCCATCTCTACTTAAAAAAAAAAAATGCAAAAATTAGCAGGACGTGGTGGCACAAGGGTGTAGTCCCAGCTCTTCAAGAGGCTAAGACAAGAGAGTTGCTTGCACCCAAGAGGCAGAAGTTGCAATGAGTTGAGATTGCACCACTGTACTCCAGCATGTCTGACAGAGCGAGACCCTGTCTCCAAAAAAATAAACAAATAAATAAAGGTATAGTGGAAAGAGTATCAGAGCTAGAAATTTGAAGATCCAGCTATTAGTTCTAGTTTTATCCACCACATGATCACTTGGGTAAATCATGTTATCTCTGTCAGTCTTATTTTATCTCATTTGTGAAATGGGAATAATTCTTTCCTATATTAAATGTGTACTTTATGAGTTCACTGTGAGAGAGGATGAGAAAAGATATACAAAAAAACCTGAAACACTGCACAGTTCTATACAAAGGTAGCAAAACTGTCATAATTAACATGTGATTAGAAGTGAGCACTATGGGGGCTGGTGCTGCAAGGGCAGACATGAGCATGCCTAGTCTAGGTCATAATACCAATAGAGCTATTCTAGAAAGAAAGGTCATTTTGATACAGGAGGCAGAAAGACATTATTTAGGCAGATGGAGGGCAAAAGAGTCCTCAGAAGAGCTTCTTTTCTAACAAAAAGCAGCCCCCCCCCCAAATCATCTCTTTTCTAGCAAAGAGCAGCCTGAAAATTTGAGCTGCAAATGTAAATACGGAAGTTAGAAGCTTACACGGGGGAATGCTGGCAGCTGAGCCAATAAGAAAGGACTAACTGGGGGCCAGGTGTGACCAACATGGAGGCTCCATCCTCCCTTTTTTTTGTTACCACAGGGGTGTACAATAAGAAAGAAATGGGCAACATGGCAGAGCTCAGGCAGAGAACCCACCTGCATAATAAAAGAAAAGGGTAGGGGATACCACAGATCGCACTCTATGCAAATAGCACATCTGGCCTAACCAGTCTTTCATGCCCTATGTAGATCCTACACCATCTCCTCACCACCTCATCTATGAAACCCCCTGCATTTCACCATGGATTTGGCAATCTGCCCCTGGCTCAGAGGGTCCCACACCCACAGAGCCTCCCTCATTGCTACCACAGCAGTCTGAGATCTACAGCAAGCCTGAGGGAGGGACACCCACCATTGCTGAGGCTTAAGTAGGTATACAAGGTGGCCAGGAAGCTCAAACTGGATGGAGCCCACTGCAGCTCAAGGAGGCCTGTCTGCCTCTGTAGGCTCCACCTCTGGGGACAGGGCATAGCTACACAAAAGGCAGCAGAAAGCTCTGCAGATGTAAATGTCTCCGTCTGACAATTTTGAAGAGAGTAGTGGTACTCCCAGCACGGAGTTTGAGATCTGAGAACGGACAGACTGCCTATTCAATTGGGTCCCTGACTCCCGAGTAGCCTAACTGGGAGATATCCCCCACTAGGGGCAGACTGACACTTCATACGGCCAGGTACACCTCTGAGATGAAGCTTCCACAGGAACTATCAGACAGCAACATTTGCTGTTCAGTAATATTCACTCTTCTGCAGCCTCCGCTGTTGAAACCTGGGCAAACAGGGTCTGGAGTGGACCTCGAGCAAACTCCAACAGACCTGCAGCTGAGGGTCCTGATGGTTAGAAGGAAAACTAACAAACAGAAAGGACACCCACACCAAAACCATATCTGTCCATCACCACCATCAAAGACCAAAGGTAGATAAAACCACAAAGATGGGGAAAAACAGTGTAGAAAAGCTGAAAATTCTAAAAATCAGAGCACCGCTCCCTCTCCAAAGGAATGCAGCTCCTCGCCAGCAACAGAACAAAACTGGAAGGAGAATGACTTTGACGAGTTGAGAGAAGAAGGCTATAGATGATCAAATTTCTCTGAGCTGAAGGAGGAAGTATGAAGCCAGTGCAAAGAAACTAAAAACCTTGAAAAAAGATTTGACGAATGGCTAACTAGAATAACCAATGTAGAGAAGTCCTTAAATGACCTGACAGAGCTGAAAACCATGATATGAGAACTATGTGACAAATGCACAAGCTTCAGTAAACAACTTGATCAACTGGAAGAAAGGGTATCAGTGATTGGAGATCAAATGAATGAAATGAAGTGAGAAGAGAAGTTTAGAGAAAAAAGAGTAAAAAGGAATGAACAAAGCCTCCAAGAAATATGGGACTATGTGAAAAGACGAAATCTACATCTGATTGGTGTAACTGAAAGTGACGGGGAGGATGGAACCAAGTTAGAAAACACTCTGCAGGTTATTATCCAGGAGAATTTCCCCAGCCTAGCAAGGCAGGCCAACATTCAAATTCAGGAAATACAGAGAACACCACAAAGATACTCCTTGAGAAGAGCAACTCCAAGACACATAATTGTCAGATTCACCAAATTTGAAATGAAGGAAAAAATGTTAAGGGCAGTCAAAGAGAAATGTCAGGTTACCCACAAAGGGAAGCCCATCAGACTAACAGCAGATCTCTCAGCAGAAACTCTACAAGCCAGAAGAGACCAGGGGGCCAATATTCAACATTCTTAAAGAAAAGAATTTTCAACCCAGAATTTCATATCCAGCCAAACTAAGTTTCATAAGTAAAGGAGAAATAAAATCCTTTACAGACAAGTAAATGCTGAGAGATTTTGTCACCACCAGGCCTGCCTTACAAGAGCTCCTGAAGGAAGCAGTAAACATAGAAAGGAACAACCATTATCAGCCACTGCAAAAACATGCCAAAATGTAAAGACCATCAATGCTAGGAAGACACTGCATCAACTAACGAGCAAAATAACCAGCTGACATCATAATGACAGGATCAAGTTCGCACATAACAATATTAACCTTAAATGTAAACGGGCTAAATGCTCCAATTAAAAGACACAGACTGGCAAATTAGAGTCAAGACCCATCAGTTTGCTGTATTCAGGAGACCCATCTAACATGAAGAGACACACATAGGCTCAAAATAAAGGGATGGAGGAAGATCTACCAAGCAAATGTAAAACAAAAAAGGCAGGGGTTGCAATCGTAGTCTCTGATAAGACTTTAAACCAACACAGATCCAAAGAGACAAAGAAGGCCATTACATAATGGTAAAGGGATCAATTCAACAAGAAGAGCTAACTATCCTAAATATATATGCACCCAATACAGGAGCACCAAGATTCTTAAAGCCAGCCCTTAGAGACTTACAAAGAGACTTAGACTCCCACAAAATAATAATGGGAGACTTTAACAATCCACTGTCAACATTAGGCAGATCAATAAGACAGAAAATTAACAAGGATATTCAGGACTTGAACTCAACTCTGCAACAAGGGGACCTAATAGACATCTACAGAACTCTCCACCCCAAATCAACAGAATATACATTCTTCTCAGCACCACATGGCACTTATTCCAAAATTGACCACATAATTGGAAGTAAAGCACTCCTCAGCAAATTTAAACAAACAGAAATTATAACAAACTGTTTCTCAGACCACAGTGCAATCAAACTAGAACTCAGGATTAAGAAACTCACTCAAAACCACTCAACTACATGGAAACTGAACAACCTGCTCCTGAATGACTACTGGGTACATAACGAAATGAAGGCAGAAATAAAGATGTTCTTTGAAACCAATGAGAACAAAGATACAACATACCAGAATCTCTGGGACACATTTAAGGCAGTGTGTAGAGGGAAATTTACAGCACTAAATGCCCACAAGAGAAAGCAGGAAAGATCTAAAATTGATACCCTAACATCACAATTAAAAGAACTAGAGAAGCAAGAGCAAACACATTCAAAAGCTAGCAGAAGGCAAGAAATAACTAAGATCAGAGCAGAACTGAAGGAGATAGAGACACAAAATCCTTTCAAAGCATCAGTGAATCCAGGAGCTGGTTTTTGAAAAAAAAAATCAACAAAATTGATAGACTGCTAGCAAGACAAAGAAGAAAAGAGAGAAGAATCAAATAGACACAATAAAAAATGATAAAGAGGATATCACCACTGACCCCACAGAAATACAAAATACTGTCAGAGAATACTATAAATACCTCTATGCAAATAAACTAGAAAACCTAGAAGAAATGGATAAATTCCTGGACACATACACTCTCCCAAGACTAAACCAGAAAGAAGTCGAAACCCTGAATAGACCAATAACAGGCTCTGAAATTGAGGCAATAATTAATAGCTTACCAACCAGAAAAAGTCCAGGACCAGATGGATTCACAGCTGAATTCTACCAGAGGTACAAGGAGGAGCTGGTACCATTCCTCCTGAAACTATTCCAATCAACAGAAAAAGAGGGAATCCTCCCTAACTCATATTATGAGGCCAACATCATCTTGATACCAAAGCCTGGCAAAGACACAACAAAAAAAGAGTTTTAGACCAATATCCCTGATGAACTTTGATGCAAAAATTCTCAATAAAATACTGGCAAACCTAATCCAGCAGCACATCAAAAAGTTTATCCACCATGATCAAGTGGGCTTCATCCCTGGGATGCAAGGCTGGTTCAATATATGCAAGTCTATAAATGTAATCCAGCATATAAACAGAACCAAAGACAAAAACCACACGATTATCTCAATAGATGCAGAAAAGGCCTTCGACAAAATTCAACAGCCCTTCATGCTGAAAACTCTCAATAAATTCGGCATTGATGGAACATATCACAAAATAATAAGAGCTGTTTATGACAAACCCACAGCCAATATCATACTGAATGGGCAAAAACTGGAAAAATTCCCTTTGAAAACTGGCACAAGACAGGGATGCCCTCTCTCACCACTCCTATTCAACATAGTGTTGGAAGTTCTGGCTAGGGCAATCAGGCAAGAGAAAGAAATCAAGGGTATTCAAGAAGGAAAATGGGAAGTCAAATTGTCCCTGTTTGCAGATGACATGATTGTATATTTAGTAAACCCCATCGTCTCAGCCCAAAATCTCCTTAAGCTGATAAGCAACTTCAGCAAAGTCTCAGGATACAAAATCAATGTGCAAAAATCACAAGCATTCTTATACACCAGTAACAGACAAACAGAGGGCCAAATTATGAATGAACTCCCGTTCACAATTGCTTCAAAGGGAATAAAATACCTAGGAATCCAACTTACAAGGGATGTCAAGGACCTCTTCAAGGAGAACTACAAACCACTGCTCAATGAAATAAAGGAGGACACAAACAAATGGAAGAACATTCCATGCTCATGGATAGGATGAATCAATATCGTGAAAATGGCCACACAGCCCAAGGTAATTTATAGATTCAATGTCATCCCCATTAAGCTACCAATGGCTTTCTTCACAGAATTGGAAAAATCTACTTTAAAGTTCATATGGAACCAAAAAAGAGCCCGCATTGCCAAGACAATCCTAAGTCAAAAGAAAAAAGCTGGAGGCATCACGCTACCTGACTTCAAACTATGCTACAAGGCTACAGTAACCAAAACAGCATAGTACTGGTACCAAAACAGAGATATAGACCAATGGAACAGAACAGAGCCCTCAGAAATAATACCACACATCTACAACCATCTGATCTTTGACAAACTTGATAAAAACAAGAAATGGGGAAAGGATTCCCTATTTAATAAATGGTGCTGGGAATACTGGCTAGCCATAAGTAGAAAGCTGAAACCAGATCCCTTCCTTACACCTTATACAAAAATTAATTCAAGATGGATTAAAGACTTAAACATTAGACCTAAAACCATAAAAAACCCTAGAAGAACACCTACGCAATACCATTCAGTGCACAGGCATTGCAAGGACTTCTGTCTAAAACTCCAAAAGCAATGGCAACAAAAGCCAAAATTGACAAATGAGATCTAATTAAACTGGGTAACCTCAAGTATTTTTGAAAGTCAATGATTCTTCATAAAAATGAGTTCTGTAAAGAGCCCTCAGACTTTATTTCTACATCTACAACCATCTGATCTTTGACAAACCTGACAAAAACAAGATATGGGGAAAGGATTCCCTATTTAATAAATGGTGCTGGGAATACTGGCTAGCCATAGGTAGAAAGTTGAAACTGGATCCTTCCTCACACCTTATGCAAAAATTAATTCAAAATGGAATAAAGACTTAAATGTTAGACCTAAAACCATGAAATTCCTAGAAGAAAACCTAGGCAATACCTTTCAGGACATAGGCATGGGCAAAGACTTCATGACTAAAACACCAAAAGCAATGGCAACAAAAGCCAAAATTGACAAATGGGATCTCATTAAACTAAAGAGCTTCTGCACAGCAAAAGAACTACTATCAGAGTGAACAGGAAACCTACAGAATGGGAGAAAATTTTTGCAACCTACCCATCTGAAAAAGGGCTACTATCAAGAACCTACAAAGAACTCAAACAAATTTACAAGAAAAAAACAAACAACCCCATCAAAAAGTGGGCAAAGGATATGAACAGACACTTCCCTAAAGAAGACATCTATGCAGCCAAAGGGCACGTGAAAAAATGCTCATCAACATTAGCCATCAGAGAAATGCAAATCAAAACCACAATGAGATACCATCTCAAACCAGTTAGAATTGCAATCATTAAAATATCAGGAAACAACAGGTGCTGGAGAGGATGTGGAGAAATAGGAACACTTTTACACTGTTGGTGGGACTGTAAACTAGTTCAACCATTGTGGAAGACAGTGTGGTGATTCCTCAAGGATCTAGAACTAGAAATACCATTTGACCCAGCCATCCCATTATTGGGTATATACCCAAAGGATTATAAATCATGCTGCTATAAAGACACATGCACACATCTTTATTGCAGCACCATTCACAATAGCAAAGACTTGGAACCAACCCAAATGTCCGTCAATGATAGACTGGATTAAGAAAATGTGGCACATATACACCATGGAATACAATGTAGCCATAAAAAAGGACGAGTTCGTGTCCTTTGTAGGGACATGGATGCAGCTGGAAACCATTATTCTCAGCAAACTATTGCAAGTACAGAAATCCAAACACTGCATGTTCTCACTCATAGGTGGGAATTGAACAATGAGAACACTTGGACACAGGAAGGGGAACATCACACACCAGGGCCTGTTGTGGGGTGGGGGAAGGGGAGAGGGATAGCATTAGGAGATATACCTAATGTAAATGATGAGGTAATGGGTGCAGCACACCAACATGGCACATGTATACACATGTAACAAACCTGCACATTGTGCACATGTACCCTAGAACATAAAGCATAATAAAAATAAATAAATAAATAATGAATAATTGACCCCTTATTTAGCATATCATCAAAAAATAACCATAAAAATGGGCAACCAGCAGCCCTCAGGGCTGTTCTGCCTATGGAATAGCCATTCTTTTTATTCTTTTACTTTCTTAATAAACTTGCTTTCACTTAAGAAAAAAAAAAAAGAAAAAGTTCTAAGTCAGATTAGCATATTATAGTTGGATATGAAAAATAATACTTCTAATTTGCTTGACAATTCTTAATGTTACTTTAAAAAACAGATTGTTTTTTAAGTTACTTTTAAATATCTGCCCCCTCTCACCGAACTATCTTGTTTGGATTATTGTTTTATACTTTCTGTGAAGAAAACATGTGCTAAGTGAAATTTTAAGCCTAACACCTATCTCAAGAGACAAGAAATTCTAACCCCTTTGTACAAAACTACCAGTCTCATTCTATTGATTTATTCTTCAATAGCACAATTTAGTGACATGTTTAGCCAGCTAGCATGGATTCACAAGTGCTAATTTTGTGCTTATCTTGCCAATTCCACTTTCATCAACACTGGTAGTGTGAGAATTTACACCATAGAAACTGGCAAGTTAACAAATCAGGGGGATTTTTCCTCCTAAAAGCCAGTTGTTAAATATTTACCAGCACACTAACTTTCATGATTCTCCTGTCTAGTTGTTTAATTTCTCTATGTCTGGCATTCCTTCTTCCACAATCACATTTCCAAGTCTCCTTTTCCTAATTACTTTAAGATTTCTATTTTCTAAATTGGTTGATTCAAAATATTGGTCTAGAAAACAGATTGAATCATTTTTGCCTTCCATAAATCTTCTTTGGTCTTTCTTCTTACTTCTCCTTCTGTATTTTAAATTTTTCCTCAACTATAATAATAGTTAACCTCCTCTTCTTATACACTATCTCCATCCAGCCTCTCCTTCCTGAGCCTTTCCCTTAAAACTGGCACAGTAAAACTAAACACCCAAAATAGAATCACAGTTTAAATCCTTTTTGTTTTCATACACATAACCAGTGCTTAAAAATTATTTGGGGAATTACAAGTAAATGAAAGGATGTGCTTTTATCTGCTTTATATTTTACATGCATCCACATTTTGTCATATTTCTCATCTAGGAATTCTTAGAGGGAAGAGACTGTCTTGTGGATTGGCTAAAATACAGTAATAAACCTTATTAGTCATTCCCATTCAAGCCCTCCTCATTAACAATGATAGACCTAGTTGGGAAATTGATGTCAGTTGAAATCTCATTATAAGTGTGATTGGACATTTTCACCAATTGGCAAACTTGATTCAGCTTCATAACTCCCTAGCTATTACTTAGATTAGTTACATAGACTTCATGAGCCTCAGTTGTCTGTAAAATTGGAAGAATAAAAGTAATGTCCATTTCGCAGAACTATTGGGAAGGTCAGTGATGATAATCATACAGCCCTTGGTACAGTACTATAATCATTATTATTATTCATCTCGAAAATGTTGTTACATGGAAGCTATGTTATTTTGCAGCCTACTGAAGAATATCACTTTCTAGTTAAATTTTTCCTATTCTTTATCATTAAAACGTACTGTGAAATGATCAAAAATTGATTTGATTTTATTACACAATTATACATGTGAATTTTTAAAAACATTTTTTAAAATGTGATTTTAAAAATGCAAGACAAAGCTTATTCCCCAAAGAGTGTTAAATATGCCTTCAGGCTTTTAAAAATGCAGATAGTTGTAAAAATGAAATCATATTATACGTACTGTTTTGTAACCTACTTTTGCCACTCATGATACCATGAACCTCCATTTCATCAACAAATGCAGTTGTGGAGCAAGATGTTAACATTCACAATGTGTTCTGATTTATGGCTGTCACACCATCCATCAGAGAGAAAGTCCAAACATGCAGCTTTTAGGAAAATGTCCGGGATCCCTTTCCCAGTTGCCTAATGGAGAAAGTCATTGGCCAGACCGTGCTACCTCTTCTGAAAAACTAAGTGGAAAGCGATTAGTGTTGGATACTTGTCAAATCTTAATAAAGGAGGCAGGGGGCAAGGGGCACAGGGCAGAAGGGAGTGAGATGAACTAGTAGGATATAGCCCATTGGCTCTAACACAGAGTCAAAATTTCCTTAAGAGGCTCTTAGAGAAAAGAATCAAATGTAGGGATTTGGTTCCACCTTCCCCACCCCCTGCACTCCCACAAAGGGGAGGAACACATTTCATAGCTGTGCCCTAAGACTAAGTGTAATGGCCATCTCCAGCAGATTGGCAGCACAAGGGCTATTTTTGTTGCCATTTGGCCTGTTCATCATTTTTTTTTTTCTGGGTTTCTGAAAGGAAGGAGGAAATCTGCAGGTGATTAGATTTTTAGGGTAAGCCTCTAGGCTGGTGCTAATTTAGGGCAGAAACTAAACAGCACAAAGCAGCAAGAAATGTAGCTCAGCTCTATTCACCCAATTCTCTAAACCATTTTTCCTTACAGTTTGTTTCAAGACATAAAAGAAATAATTTGAAATGTTCAATGTGGTTGAGAAGAAGTAGGTAAAATTTTTCCTAATTTGAAAATTAATGTTAGAATGATCAGATGTTTCAAAACTGCTGTGTTTTGAGTCTGTGTGTGGGAGTTTTAATGAACTTGGTCTTTTATGCAACCAATTGCTGCTAGCAGCAAAACATGAGTTATAAGAAGGAATTTATTTTTTAATCAGCACATCAAAAGATAGAAAGCTATTATTACTCAGAAAAGGAAAGGAAATGGGGCAATTGGCTTATTTAGTAGATGTGTTTTTCACATCCTTTTGGATGTAAGCACAAAATTGCCAATGGTGTCTCTTAGCAAAATTGAGTTGAGACACTTAGTTGGAAAAACCAGCCATAATATTACCCTTTCTTAAATTCCCCCAAATCACTCATTGGCACCATCTTGGACAACTGCCTTGACTCCCAACCCGTGTCTCTGCTCACTCGTTCCCTTCTGCTATTTGGCTCGAGAGCACTCACGAAAGAAAGCAGAGAAAATACTTGTTACTCTGAGCATGATTCACTTCCATAGCAGAGTCCTGTTTGTGAATTGCTGGTCCTCCTTCTGTGTGGTCATCCCTCCCTTCTTTGCAGCCCTGGGATCTACAGCAGAATAACTGCTTTAGGACCAAAGGGGTTTCTATTCTTTCTTAAGAGTTACCATTTCCTCCCAACAAGAGTGGTTAATGAAAAAACCTCGGAATGGTTGTATTTGTTGTGCTTCAACATTAAGCTGCTATTTAAAGGGTTTAAAATTAGGTTGGTTTCTGTTGCAGCCTTTCCTGTAGCCAGTTAATGACAGGATTCTTTGCCACACTGAGGCCAGAATGGGGATGGCACATGCAAGAAGTAAGGAAACCACTGATTACAGGCCAGGGAGCTAATGTGCTTACACAACATGATTGTTTAAAACACTTTGAACATTGTTTTATTTGTTTTTAACCATCCTTTACTCAAGAATTGTTTCTCTAGGGCACAGCACTGGGCCTCGCATATTTCTTAATGAGTAAATGGATTCCTAGTTTTCCCTGGAAAGGCTGACCAAAGTAATAACAGGCTTTTGCTTGGACAAATCAAAACTGAAGTTTGGGTTGGGGAAGCTCTATACTCATCGCTGTACTTAAAATGTGAGGGATTTCTGTTGTTCTTCCTGGCTGGGCTACTGTGACCCACTGATGATAATATTACAATTCAGAAGAAACTCAATACACATTTTTAAAATTAATGAAACCTGTCAAAATGATATTTTAACGAAAAATTTGCCAATTGCATTTGCATAAAGTGCAGTCAGATTTAAATTCCAACTGTAAATATGCAACTTGACTTTTATTAACTCCAAACGTAGAGAGAATAGAAAAAATTGATTAATTATTACCTCAGCTTCAGGTCTACTAATTTCTACCCCTTACACATACTCCACCACCACCACCATCAGCACCATTACCACCATCACCTGCCTCCACTCACATCCGGCTTACTTTCCTAGTTATCTTCCCCACCTGCCATCTCCTCTCAACTCACATTGCCCTGTCATTGTATCAGTAAGAAATTCTTTTTGCTTCAGAATCTTAAAATGCACATAAAATATTTAGTGTCATTCATAGGACTGAGCATCAAGAACTCAAGAGTTCTGACTTGCTTCTCTCTTCTCGCTTGCTGTATACCTTTAGGCATGTCTCTAAATCTCTGTGTCTCAGTTTGCATCCCTATAAAGTAGAGACAATTTACCTGACCTATTTCATAGCGGTGTTGTGTGGAATAGCTAATTAGTGATTATAAAGTATATTGAAAACACAGTGTACTAGATAAATACTCATAAATAATAATGACATTATAGAATTGGAAGGCTGCATTAACCCACTTTTATGTATAAAGAAATTAAAATGCAGTAAAGTTTTTCAAATCATATCCAATGTTACAGATGATAGAAAGAAAATTCTTGCTTACCTCCTTAACACTTTCATCATCCTGCCTCATTGACAACCAAAGGGGTAAGAAGCCTAATGTGCCCAAAGTGTAGCAACAAGACCAAGTGAGAGCAGTAGGGATATTAATCACTGATCTTCTGTTTTATTTTACATTTTATGGTGAAGAAAAAAAGTCAATAAAGATATCAAGCCAATCAAGAACTTTCTATGGCTGTGGCAAAGCTGTCACAAAACTTAAAGCTAATTCACATACTTAGTACACCAAGAATATTTTAATAATCCTTGAACGCTGATGTTAAGTTCCGTTCCATTGAATTGTCCCATAAAATAAGAGCTTAAGACTTGTCATGGTGGCTCATGCCTGTAATCCCAGCACTTTGGGAGGCCGAAGTGGGCAGATCACTTGAGGTCAGGAGTTCGAGACCAGCCTGGCCAACATGGTGAAATCTCGTCTCTACAAAAAATACAAAGATTAGCCAGGAGTGGTGGCATGTGCCTGTAATCTCAGCTAATCTCTGAGGCAGGAGAATCACTTGAACCTGGGAGGCAGAAGTTGCGGTAAGCCAAGATAGCGCCACTACACTCTAGCCTGAGAGACAGAGAGAGACTCCATCTCAAAAAATAAAAAACAAAAACAAGAGCTTAACCCCACTTCTGTTCCCTCAAACAGTATCCAGTGCTATAGTCATTTCACTACTTTTGAAGGAGGTTTACTCCCGAAAAATGAATACAGCCAGACATACCTAATCCTTTCATTCACCAACTTTGCTGATGATTGCCAGAAAATGTTGTCATAACCACTCTGATGCATGACCCACCGTCTGGTGTGAGGACTATGTTAATGACAGATATGATCTTAATTCTATGGTAAGATGGAAAGAGAAAAAAAATTTAAAAGAACAAGACATTTCCAAATTATGCAAAGTTTAAGCAAAGATACAAAATTACTCTGACTCATAAAAACATGAGATTTAAGCAGAATTAGATGTTCTTATAAGGCAAAAAATGTGGCTACATTTGAAACAAAAATTAGGACCAATGGACTGGAAAATTAAAGACTATAAGCCAATTGTAATACTATTAGGTTGGCTCAAAAGTAATTGCGGTTTTTACCATTGCTTTTAATGGCAAAACTGCAAGTACATTTGCACCAACCTAATAACATAAATATATTAATAAATGTTCTGCTATATAATTTAAACATATTATAGAATTTCATTCTCACAACAACTTTTTGAGAAGTTTATCCATTCATTTAAACATATTTATTTAATCTTCTGGTTTCCAGTAGAAGACAGTAGATGTCAAGAATCACTATTTCTGCTATAGCAACTTTAAAACACCAGGTACACTGTGAAAAGTTGTATTTTAAAAGTCCTTGGAAAATCAATGAATCAAAGAGAATTTAACAAGCCATAAAGGGAAGAGCCTTTCTGAGAGGAGGAGTCTGTGACTGACCATTTTCTTCTGAATTGGAAAGATTTGCTAATTCTAGACATGGGCTGATGACTGGACTTGGCCCTCACAGAGGGGCTTCACTGGGAAAATAAGAAATCAGCAAAACTTTTCCTGATCATATGTAAACTTACACAGTTAATTTTCTCCACAGTATGCTAGCTGAGTTTTGAAACTAGGAAACTTCTGTAATGCAAACTGAAATATCCTCTAGTACCATTGTAGTTAAGAGACAAAGTCCCATTTGAGGATGGGATTTGCTTCAAACACAGGGCTGGACTCTTCCTCAAGACATTTGCCAAAGTTGGAAGCAATTGAAGCAGGAGGCCAAAGATCAAAGTCCCAAACCTCTGAAGGACAGAGTGAATCTCAGTCTCTTAAGGCTAAGATGATGGATACTTTGAATAAAAAGACCTGGAAGAACATGCCTAAGAAACAGAGGTGAACTGATTCAAAGTAAGTCTATCTATATATCCAGTTCTGACTCACTTTAATGAATGTGGAAATGAGAAGACAAGCCCCTAACACTACCTTTCTAACATGGAACCCTCCTGGAAGATGATATTATCCGGCACCTCTAAAGATTCTTGTGTATAATATTTGACATACAATTTAAAATTTCTAGGTTTGTGGAGAGACTGGAAAATGTGGCTGATAATCAAGGAAATAAAACATAATGGTAGGAGATCTTAGATGATTCAGATTAAAATTAGGATATAAGGGCTTTGAAATAATCAGTTCCAATATATCAAAGAAATTAAAGGAAAATAGATGAAAAGATGGAGAATTACAACAGAACATTGGAATTTACTATAAAGAACAAAATTAACAATCTATAACTACAAATATAATAGCTGAAAATAAGAACTTGAATAGTGGCACACTGATGTACAAAAGACAGCATAATTGAACTAAAAGACAGATAAATAGAAAATATCCAAATTGAAACACAAAGAAAAAAATATTTTTAAATACAGCTGAGTATAGGAAGAAATGTATCCAGTGTAAATGTTGAATTTACATGCCATTGAAATCCTAGAAGGAGATAAAAATGGAAAAGGAGAAAATGAGGCAGAAGCAATATCTGAAAAGGTAATATCCAAGATGCAAAGCTGATTAAAAAAAAAAAAATCAACCTGCAGATTCAATAGTCCTAAGGAGTCCCAAGCAGGAGAAATACAAAGAAAACTATACCTAGGCACATCATGGTCTAACAGCTGAAAACCAACAATAAGAAAATATTAAAAAAACAGCCAGGGCTGAGTGCAGTGGCTCATGCCTCTAATCCCAGCACTTTGGGAGGCCAAGGTGGGTGGATCACTTGAGGTCAGGAGTTCAAGACCAGCCTGATCAACACGGTGAAACCCCATCTCTGTGAAAAATACAAAATTAGCCCAGTGTGGTGGCAGGCACCTGTAATCCCAGCTACTTGGGAGGCTGAGGCAGGAGAATTGCTTGAACCCAGGAAGCAGAGGTTGTGTGAGCGGAGATTGTGCCATTGCACTCCAGCCTGGGAAACAACATTGAAACTCCGTCTCCAAACAAATGAACAAACAAAAACAGCCAGAAGAAAAACAACAACAACAACCCCACACACAACCTTTAAGGAAACAACAACAACATTGACAACTGACTTTGCAACACAAACTAGAGAATCCAGAAGAAAAAAGAGTAACATCTTGAAGCTGCTAGAAAAAAAATTTCAGCTATCTGAAGGCATTGACATATAATTTAAAAGGCAATGCAGGGCATCACATAGTGAGGCAGCTCACAACAGACAGCCAAACTGGCTTTTTAGCAGATTAACGCTCATAATAATTAGCCCACTCCTTCGATAACTCATCAATCCATGAATGGATTCATCCATTCAGGAATCAGAGCCCTCTTGACCCAATCACCTTCCAAAGATCCCACCTCTCAACACCGGTGTACTGGGACCAAGTTTCCAACACACTTTGGGGATGCATTCAAAACACAGTATATATGATAGAAGTAAAATATGTGACAATAATTACCCAAAGGACAAGAGGAGGGAAATAAATGGAGTTCAAGTATGGTAGTGGTCTTGCATTATTTAGGATGTGATAAAGTTACTAATTTTGGATAGACTATAGTAAATCAAAAATGCATAGTTTAATATTTATGATAGCCACTGAAAATTAATAAAATAATCTGTAACAAATAGGCCAATAAAGAAATAAAAATGGGATAAGGAAAATTTTTATTAATCTAAAAGTGGAGAAGAAAGGAGGAATGAAGGAATAAAGAAAAGATGGGGCAAACCAAAAAATAGTTAAATAGATATCTGAATTCCACTGTATTATTAATTACATTAACTGGACAACAAACTGCAAAATCTAGGAAGAATACGAAAACTACTGGTCTGCGTAAAAGGAATAAGTCTCAATTATATGCTATTAACAGAAGGGACAATTTTACTCTAAGGATACAAAAAGAAAAGTTTGCAGATAAAAGAATGAAAACGTATTATTTTACTTTTTTGAGATGGAGTCTCATTCTGTCACCCAGGCTGGAGTGCAGTGGTGCGATCTAGGCCTACTGCAACCTCCATCTTCCAGGTTGAAGCAATTCCCCTGCCTCAGCCTCTGAGTAGCTGGGATTACAGGTGCCTGTCACCACACCTAGCTAATTTTTGTATTTTTAGTAGAGATGGGGCTTTGCCATCTTGGCGAGGCTGGTCTTGAACTCCTGACCTCAGGTGATCTGCCTGCCTCTGCCTCCCAAAGTGCTGGGATTACAGGCGTGAACCACTGTGCCTGGCCAAATGAAAACATATTCTATTAAAAAATTAACACAAAGAAAGTTGCTGTAGCTATGTTACTATATGACATAGTAGACATTAAGGCAAGATGTATTATGACAGAAAAAGTTGAGCATTTCATATTGATTAAATGGTCAATTGAACAGAAAATTACAGTGACCCTAAACTTGTATATACAAAATAACGTAGCTTCAAGGTACATAAAGCAAAATTTGACAGTGTTAAAGAGGGATCAAACATATATATATGTTTTCATATATATTAAACATATATATATATATTTAGCAACAGATAAAGTGCTGAGAATAGAATGTTGGACAGGGAAACAAGGTCTTGCACTGAAGGAGTCTACTGTGTGACATAATAATGTTTTAACAGGTAAACATTTCCTACCACATTTGAATAAAAGTACTGTTCTAAGCACTATCATCATTCTAATTTTAAACAGAAGTTGAAGAAGTCTAATTGAGACATAATATCACTTGACTAACAATTGACAAAGTCAGGATAAGAAATAAGATCTTTCTGACTTAAGATGAGCTTTTAACCATTATATCAGCATTCAAATTCCAGAGACAATTCTCTTTTCAATTGGGAATGTATATAGAATGGTCAACATTTTATTTATTTAAATAAGAGCTTTAAAAAAGTAACTACTATCTGTTGTCACCATGATTTTGGTACAAAAAAAATATGAAGGATATAATTTCAGGTGGAAAGATAGCAATCCTTCCCTCCAAAATGATATTTATCAACATTTTACTGACATGTATAAATAAACAAATAATTTCTCCCTTTACTTTATCACAGACCAGTGAAAAGTTTACAACAGATCAACACTAATTCATTCTCTGGCTTTAGGGAACTGACCTAATGAACTATCAAAGGGTAAAATGCAATCAAAATTACATCATAATGCCTCAGCTAATGATAATGTAGTCAAATATAACATAAGACAACTTAAAAATACAAAGAAATACAGATTGAGGCCTACTACCTAATGGAAAGAAAGACAAACAATTTCCAAGCATTTATTCATTATTCAACATATCAAGTTCCTGCTCAGTTAGGAGAATAACGTTTAATAAGACTGACCTTAACTCTGCCTTCATGGAGCTTATTAGGTTTCATAGTCTGCAATCTTCAGGGTCTACTATCTAGTGGAAATCAGGTAAACTATTGGAACAGAACTTTGCCATTTATATTACTCTGGCCACTTGAGCAATTGCTTGCACTCTCAAAAGAACTGAGCTATGAATATCACTAAAATAATCACACTAGTTGAGCCATGGATTCCAACACCACCCAAAGCAAAAGTCCCTATATATTTACATATTTTCTATGTGTATATGTGTGCATGTGTGTGTATGTCATTTGCTCCTGTTTCAACTGTCATCTCGCTTCTCTAACTTGTCATTCCAGCCTTTCTGATTGATTCAAATGTCAACTTCATCAAATAGTAAATTCCTATATAGACTTGAGTTTACTCTAAACTCCCTTATTTTGATGTCTATTTTGTGTCAACACCAAATTGCACTAATTCCTATAACTATATAATATATTTTAAAATTACTTAGTGTAAGTTCTCTCTTAGTGATATCTTTTCCAAATTTCCTTTGAAATACACATGTATTCATTATTCTGTTGGGTTTCTTGCTGGAATTGCCATTAGTTTAAAAAGTAATTCATAAAGTCTTAGCAATGTTCTTCCTGCAAATTTTTGTTACAGGTACAGAAGGTTATTTTTTATTAACTTTTTGCAGACATTTTATTATTTTTTTAAAGATAATGATATAATATTAAGCTAAAATTCCATTAAGATAATTCTTCCTTGTACCAGGCTGAAGCAGTTCAAATACAGACACCCAGTGACTAAGGGCTTTTGTTTTCTTTGAGAGAAAGGTCCAAACTGGGGAAGGCTTCATGTCTTTTCTCACAGTCATGCCTGATCCTCTCCACCAAATCTGCACACAAAAGAGGCTCTCTCTGGTACCCTGCCCTGACCCTAATCCTTCTCATGACCATCCATAAAAGATCTAAGGAAAAGAACCTGTCAATGAATATGAACCCCCATACTCGACCTTTAGAAATGCATTAATATTTTAACTGATTTCTTCCTTTTCACTTGCATTTTCCTTCTATGCTTTGGCAAGCATAGGTAGGTCAATCATGGCATCCTTTCTTTCCAGGGGGCGGGTGGTTGTGAAGGTGCCCCTATTTAGATTTCGGACCACCTAATTGTTCCATAACCTCAATTCTCTAATGGCCTCAAGAGAAGCTGCAGTTTTATGGTTTATCTGACTTTTTCTCGTTGTCTCATTATAGAGGTAGTGTTCCTTCCAGCTTTCTACATTCCAGGCAAAAAAAGACCTCTGCCTCATTGTTTTGATGGATACAGTCTCTCATTGCCTCATAAATAACACAAAGATATTTACATTTAGGCTATATTTGCTGATACAGTTGTCCCTTGGTATCTGTGGGGGATTGGTTCCAGGACCACTGCAGACATCAAAATCTGTGGATGTCCAAATTCCTCAGTAGTACAGTTGGCCTTCCATATGCATAGGTTCTGCATCTGTGGATTCAGCCAAGAGAGGATCGAAAATATTTGGAAAAAAGAAAATTCCATAAAGTTTCAAAAAGCAAAACTTGAATTTGCCACACTTCGAGTAGTACATTGAATCCACATGAATGAAGTGATATCTAGGGATTGTATTAGGTATAGGTAATCTAGAGATGTTTATGGGACGATGTGTGTAAGTTATATGCAAATATTATATTATTTTATGTACAGATTTGAGCATACTCAGGTTTTGAAATCCACAGCATTTCTGAAACCTATCACCCATGGACACTGACAGATGACTCTATTTGCATATATAAATACACATATCCTCCCCTATACCTTAAATAATCTCAATTACTTATGATACTTAATACAATGTGTTATGTAAATAATTGTTATGTTGTGTTGTTTTTATTTGTATTATTTTTATTGCTGTATTATTTTTATTATACTAATATTATTTTAAAATATTTTTTATCCATATTTGGTTGAATCATGGTGGCAGAACCCGTGGATACAGAGAACTGCTTGCCATTTAGCACACTAGTCTGTTGGATGTACTAAGGTAAACTTATTTTTAAATCAATGTCACTTATCTATTAAAATAAACATTATGTAGAGCCACAGTATACAAAAGAAACCAAAGAGAAGCTGCCTCACTGAACAAGGTTGAGTGATCAGACCCACCCTCTCTACTCTTGTGGTGACCGCAGTGCTCCCTACATCTCAAAGAACATGGTATGAAACATTTTGCGTCACTGAAATATACCTTAGAAACTGGTCAAGAGGAACTGAGAACTAAGCTTGAGCATAGTCATTTCCAAACTTTTCTTGATTCCTCACCTCTATGTATGTATATGTACAACCAAGAAATATTTTAAACATAGGATATTTTTAAAAATATAATAGAAGTTCTTGCGCTGTCTTCCCACCTCTCATTGGAGTATCTCCCACATTCTCTGGAGGACAATCACCACCAACTTTTAGCAAATGTTTGTCAGATTTACTCTCTGCAGTAGAAGTAGACTACTTCCTCCTTCCATATGCCTCTGTTCCTCTCAGTCTTACAATACTGGGCCTATTGATTTCTCCCAAATGTAGCCCAGTCCAATCTAAAGAACTGGGCCAATAGGGTCTTGGATGCAAAGGAAGAAAAGCAGCCTGGATTCCCTCACTGGTGGAATGTAGAACTGAATTGACTTCCTTGGGGTGGGCTTCTATATTGTGCCCTGTGATATTCCTGCTTTCTGACTAACTGATGCTGACCACGCCTCCCATGCTTCTGAAATTTTATTCCATTTCTCATTGATAGCCACTGCTGGTAAGATGGAACTCAAATGGGAATTTCTGAACACAATTCAAGGAAGGAAGAAGGAAAAAGCAGGTGAGAGGGACAACAGATGAGAATGAGAATTCCTTTTGACATCCAGCTAATTCCGCAGATTTTATAGAAGAGACATCTGTAAGTATACTACATACGTCTGAAACCACTTGTCTTAGAATTTTACATCTACTCAGTTTATCATTGTCTATTTTACAATGGAAAAAGCTATAGTTAAAATAAGCTGGAGACTTCCTGCTATAGTTTAAGATGCATTACAGGTCAATCAGGCAGCTCTCGCAGAAAGGATGTACCCAAAGTGTGAACCATAGAACAGACTACTGTGCAAAATGATTGTCAAGGACAGCCTAAATAATAGATGCTATGATTTCGGAAAAGAGTAAATTATAAAGTTACAACAGGAGAACAATATCTGTCAGTGATAAATAGGTAATATTTTGGTTTAAAGCCACTTAGGAAATGGAAAAGACTTTTCAGATTAGTCTCATCCTGAAAGTTATTCATTTCCTCCAGAAGATAAAGAAAGATATCATTGTATTCACCATGGCAGCACTGGGAAAATCAAAGGCAGTATGTATCAGTGGTCAGAGCTGGCATGTACAGTTGTGCACTCTGTTCACTGAACAACTCTAAGGGGACTAATTTCCACCAGAATTGTATGCATACCATATGACTACATCATGGTTCATATGTGTGCTATTGACTTGAACAGAATATTTTGGAATCCTGGCCTGCCCTCTACTAATCCTATAATCTTGGGGGAGTTATTTAACCTCTCTGTGCTTCTATTTTATTATCTATCAAATAATAAGAAAAATTTCCCTTATAGGCTAGTTGTGAATATTAAATGGAATAATAGTAAAAAAAAAGGTTTTTTCTACTTTTTTATTTAATTTTTATTATTATTATTATTTTTGAGATGAGTTCTCGCTGTCGCCCAGGCTGGAGTGCAGTGGCGCAACTTTGGCTCACTGCCTGCAACCTCTGCCTCCCAGGTTCAAGTGATTCTCCTTCCTCAGCCTTTTGAGTAGCTGGGATTACAGGCGTATGTGACCACACCTGGCTTATTTTTGTATTTTTAGTAGAGACGGCATTTCACCATGTTGGCCAGGCTGGTCTCGAACTCCTGGCCTTAAGTGATCTGCCCACCTCAAACTCCCAAAGTGCTGGGATTATAGGCATGAGCCACCACACCAGGCCATAAAAAGTTTTTAATCCAGTGCAGTGGTCAGAATAATAATTCCCCCAAAGATATCCACGTCCTAATCCCCTGAACCTGTGATATGTTATATTACAGAAGGAAATTAAAGTTGCAGATGAAATAAAGGTGGCCAGTTGACTAGCCTTAAAATAAGAATATTATCCAGGATTATCTGGATGGGCCCAGTATAATCATGTGGGAAGCAAACAGGAAAGCAGAAGAGTGGGTCAGAGAGAGAAGCAACAAGAGAAAGAGGGCGAGAGATTTGAAGCATGAGAGGGAGTCAACCTACCATTGCTGGCTGAAGACAAAAGAAGGGGCCATGAGCCAAAAAATGTGGGTAGCCTCTAGAAGAAAGGTGTCCAGTCTTTTGGCTTTCCTGGGCTACACTGGAAGAATTGTCTTGGATCACCCATAAAATACATGAACACTAACAAAGTTGAGGAACTTAAATTTAAAAAAAAAAAAAAAAAAAAAAGCAAAAAAAAACTCATAATGTTTTAAGAAAGTTTACGAATTTGTGTTGGGTTACATTCAAAGCCATCCTGGGCCACACGCAGCCCACAGACCGTGGGTTGGACAAGCTTGCTCTAGAAGCTGAGAACCTTCCTCAGCTAAAAAGCCAGCAAGAAAACAGGGGCTTTAATCCTACAATTGCAAGGAGCAGAATTCTGCCAAAAATCTAAGTGAGCAATGAAAGGGATTCTTCCCCAGATCCTCCGGAAAGGAATGCAGTCTGCTGACACCTTGGCTTTAACCCAGTGAGATCTTTTTTGGACTTCTGATCCAAAGAACTTTAAATGCATATTATTGTAAGCCATCAAGTTTGTGACAATTTACAGTAGCAATAGAAAACTAAAACTATACCCATTTATGTGATTGCTACTATTGTTGTTGTTTATTCATTTACTCAATCTTTAAAAATATCCACTGAGAGTCTACTATGTGCTAGGCACTGTTCTAAGCACTGGGATACCACAAGAAACAAACTGGTGAGAGTCTTGCCATTCTAAAAATAGCCTCTCAGTACAATATAACCATATAACTAGAGCAAGGGGCAGGGAAGCACAGGAAGTAGCTGCAGGCAGCTTGCTGAGTATGCGGTTGGAGTATGAGTATCCTCCACATCTGCAGGATTCACATCTGCAGATTCAACCAATCACAGATTGAAAATATTTTTGTAAATGGATAGTTGTATCTGTATTGAGTATGTACAGACTTTTTGGTTTCGTCATTATTCCCTAAATACTATAATAAACACCTAGTTACATAGCATTTACACTGTACTATGTAGAAAATAATTTAGAGATAAAGTACATAGGTTGTATCCAAATACTATGCCATTTATATAAGACACTTGAGCATCTGCAGGTTTTGTTATCTTGGCAGGGGTGGGAGGTGGTTTTGAAACCAATTCTCCCATAGATACTGAGAGACAACTGTATTATCTAAGAAAACAAACCTTTAGAAATAAAGGTAATGAATGGTGAGCAATTGTGGACAAAGAAGTTGAGAATTCTCTAAATTCAGTTTCTTAAAGGCACTAATACCAGTAAGTGAAAATATTATAACAAAAAAAAGTATAGGAAGAGGATTATTTCACAGTTTGATAAATGAAGAATGTGGTCTAGTCAATGCAAAGACATTTCAGTAAGATTTTACATGGATAAAAGTGACAGTAAGGTGAAGCTATATTTTATATTGAAGAGTATTTACAGTTTATTGGGTGTTTAATTAACCTTAAGTTAATTGCTTCATAAAGTGTAAATAGTTCTCATTTTATTTTATGAATTTTTTCATTCCAAATCATTTTGCTTTAATTGAGCACACATTTTTAAAACTCCTCAGAACCATTATAGATTTCAATTCACTGAGTCAAATCACAGAATTATGTTTTGTCTAGTCTAAGCATTTGCATATGTGTTATGTCCTTGTATTTTCACAAACATTCTGTGAAATATTTTACCTCCATTTTACTGATCAGAAACCAGGCACAGTTAGAAAGTGAGGAATGATTCAAACAGATACTGATGGACATTTCACAGTTTACACTAAAATTTTGAACTTTGTAAAGACAGGAAAAGGGGTTTCATAGTGACCAAGGATATCAGCTCCTTTCCTCTGGAGCTAACTTCCAAGGTAAAAAGCAAGAAAATGCAGCACAAGTGATCACTTTCATCTCTACTAAAAGCTATGGAGATGCCTGCCAAAATAAAGAAACCCACCCCATTCAGTGCTGCAAATCTTTCAGTTTAAACTTCTGGTGGCAAAGGAAACAGCACCAATTTGCAACATTCCAGTGCTCTGAGTTGGTTTCTGGAGTCTATGTTGGCTCTGCAAGGAGAATGAATTGATGTCATGGTCCTTCGTTACTTTTAATAAACTCTGGAATTAATAAAGGATCTTGAGAAATGAACTAATGGTGAAGGTTTGGAAGGAGGAAGTCGTCAACCTAGAAGTTAAGTAATCACAGGCTTACTGTTGTCTTATGTTGATGGAATATCTATGTATTAATACTACAAGGCAACACAAGAAGAATGTTTTCACCAGATATGTATACTTTTCTCTCTTTTAAATAAGAAATTGTTTTCTTTGGACAACTTGGCAAAAACTAATCATCTGTCAGTGATGCTATAATGGGTGGTTTGGGGACATGTTTTTAAGGTTAGGTTTCTTGCAAAAAGTGACACTTGAAGAAACTTTTAAGCAAGCAAGAGAGAATTACTTGATGGACAGAACATGATAGATTTATCTTAGGTCTACAAAAAGCAGAGGGCTCAGAAAAGAAGAAACCAGAAGGAGACCATTTTGCGCAAGTAAACTGTATAGTATTGTAAGCAGAGATTGAGGAAATTGATGCAAGTATTTTGAAAGCCCATGAGACCACCTAAACATTTGATGGTAGGAAATACTTCAATGAAAGCATATCCATTTTGTGCAATATTATATACCATTAAAATCATGTTTTTGAGGATTATTTAACGGTACTAGAAATTATTTATGATATAATGTTACTTGAAAGAGAAAGCAGGATATACATTTCATATTCAGGATAACAGCAGTTTTATTATACATATGCCCACCCACCAACATGCACACATGCATACCTTATCAGAAGGTGTTACAAATATACAAATGAAACATTAATCTGTCTTGAGCAGGATAGGGAATGTATTGATAATATAACTGAACAATTCAAGGATAAAATTGGCTTCAAAGGTTGATCCAAGTCCAAATGTGGTGCCAGGGCTCCATTGCTCACACTGCATTTTTCTGCTCTAGTTTTGTGCCTTTGCTCTCATTTGCAGGTAGGTCCTGCCCTAAAGCATAGAGAGGCTGCACGTACTCTCATTCAAGTTAGGTGGGGAAGAGGGTTTGAACAGGGTCCTGGTTTGTTTGTCTTGTTTCTTGTTCCCAACCCTGAACCCATCCCGGTAGCTAAGAGGGTATAACACCTCTTACCACCCTCCCCAACCAGAGGTGAGGTAAGTTCCAGCCAAATCACATGGATAGGAGATTCAGGTGACCTTTAAGAAAGGGGAATGGAAGGGTGGGTGGCGAAGCAACAAACAAATGTTTGCTACTCATACTCTCACACAGGGAATAATTGGAAGAAAGGATACCCCAATTTTAATTGGTTGCCATGGATTATACATATACACAAACACACACACATATACATATTTAATGTGGATTACAGATGATTTTATATGACTTCACAAGCTTATTTTTAAGAATATTCCAATAATTACATATGATCTGAGAAATAAATTACAAAACTCCCTAAAACCAAAGGTGCACATTTCTAGCTTATCAATAAAGCCAGGTCATTTATAGATTTATAGTTTTAAATACTTCTATATGGATGTATATTGTTTTATGCATATAGTTTTATAACTGTACATATAGTTTTATACGTTTTTATATGTGGACAGATAGATATACATTATTTATAAAATAATATACATTTTAAAGTTCAGGACCAAGTAGTAAAAGGTTCTGAAAAGTGTTTGAGACCATGGGAGAGGTAGTGAAGAGCGTGACTTCATCAAGCAATAGTGGAGAAATGTTATTTTTGCAGTATGTTTTTGATTAATGTTAATAGGTATCATTAATCATAATTAATATTTTGTAGCAAATGGTTAAATAATTATAGTCAGGAACTTCAAAAACTTTATTTAAAAAAAATCACTCAGAGAATGTCATGTACTGGCCTGTGCCTGGGCTTTCCCAAGCTATTTCTCCTCTAGTCCCACCTGTCTCTATGTCATTGTTAGCCCGTTGCCAATGGTCTCCCCACAAAAGAAAGCAACACACACACACACACACACACACACACACACACACACACACACACCCTAGTAAGGTAGTTTTATTGGAATTCTTGTGGACAAATGGAGAATGGAGGTCTATCACATAGGACGGCTTTATAGACATTCGCATTTACCCTTCTCCACACATTCCCAAAAAGCTCTCTCCCTTGGCAGCTGTCTCATCCCTTCTAGCTCACTCAACCTGTCAGTCTGCATCTATTTTTCTTTTCTTTTCCACCTCCTCCATCTCTTCTGCAGCCACATGGCTTCAGCCCCTACCACCCTAGGACACTTCCTCTAGGTTAAGAGTCAAAATGCAAATGCCTACAGGAGCCAGGTGGGCAACATAAAGAAAAGAGCAGAAATTCCAGGTACCAAAGACTAGCAGGGACTATGGCAAACCAGACAATGAATGCCTCATAAAGCACTTGGTGCCTGTAGGGATGAGGATCCTGTATTCACTGGTTCCTGACTGTCAAAGAGACACTGGAAATTGGATCTTTAACATCTTTGAAAAATACCACATGGTCGGCTGGACGTGGTGGCTCACGCCTGTAATCCCAGCACTTTGGGAGGCCGAGGCAGGCGGATCACGAGGTCAGGAGATCGAGACCATCTTGGCTAACACGGTGAAACCCCATCTCTACTAAAAATACAAAAAATTAGCCAGGTGTGGTGGTGGGCGCCTGTAGTCCCAGCTACTCGGGAGGCTGAGGCAGGAGAATGGCGTGAACCTGGGAGGCAGAGCTTGCAGTGAGCAGAGATGGTGCCACTGCAATCCAGCCTGGGTGACAGAGCAAGACTCTGTCTCAAAAACAAACCAAACAAACAAAAAAAAAAACCGCATGGTCAAGGAAAATGAAATGTATTTGCCAGCCAGGTGAAACCCATGAGCTACCAGTTTGCAACCTCGTCCCTAGATCTCTCCATTTGTCTTCCTAAGTGGGCCAAGTTAGCCCTCTCTTGGTGTCCTTCATTTTATAAGCAAACATTAACCACTGCTCAGGGTAAATGTCAATGACTCATCACTTAGCGTGTGTGTGTGTGTGTGTGTGTGTGTGTGTGTGTGTGGGTGGCATGGCAGGTATAAGGTTATAGACACCAAAACTCTCCAACACAGCAGTGCATCTTACAGCAAGAATAATCTAAGGATCAGGAAAGCTGGTTCTACTTCCTATTTAGCCACTTCCTAGTTTTGCTCTTCTATCCCATGCCTATAATACCAAGGTAAATGCTGAAATGCCTTAAACACTAAAATTAAATGTACTATGTTGTACACATTTCCTTTCATGTCCTTTGTTTCCACTGGGGTGGAAATATACTAATGAGCCAAACATCATTCTATCATCAATGATTGGTGGGATCTGGGAGGTATCAGTGTGTGTCCAAGCTGCTCTGATGGACATTGTATGAGTGAAGTAAGACTGAAGAATCGATGCCCAGAAGCAATGGCTTAAAAAATTTTTTTTGACCACGTATCAGTCAGGATTTAGTCAAAAAAATAAAAATCGCATTAGATCTTCAAACAGAGGAATTGGTTACTTGAGTATGGAAAGGCTGAAAGAACAGAAAAGGAACACTATAATAATATCTAGAGATAACAGCAGGAATTAGTCCATGCCTTGAGAAAGAGGGACAGAAAGTAGAAGGTGGGTTACTGTAACCAGAAGATGGAGGGGCTCCAAAGAGCTGATGTTTATAGCTTTGAAGAGGGAGTGGCATGTGACTTCTGTTGGTATCTCTGCTGCTAGAGGTCTGACAGAAGCTGAAAGGAGTTGAAAGAAGCTGGAGTCTGCAGTCAGTGCAGCTGCTGGAAACATGCTGAGGGAAACAGAAACATAGAAAGGAAGCCTCTTCTCTTTCCCTGACCTTCTCCTCCACCTGCAGAAAGAACCAGCTGGCAAAGGAGGGTCCCAATGCCAACATCACAGAGCAGTGTAGGGAGGTGTGGATTTGGAGTTGAGAGACAATAGGGAGATAACCGGCACAGATAGAGCCACAATAAAAAATGTAGATCACATCAGGACTCGGCGCACAGCATTTGCATGCATGTCCAACTGAAACAAGCTTCACGAACAAATGGGATGCACTGTATCTTATTTTCTATTCTATTCTGTGCCATTTTAATTATTAAAATGCTGGTTACGCTCCCCTACGTGATTTCATAATCCACTAATGCCTTAGAGGAGTCTCAAATCTAAAAAAGAAGTGAAAGATTCTGAGACTCCATGAACGCAAAGTGTATGTGGTCGAGATGAAGAAGGATGTGCATCAAATTCAAACAAAAGTCTGAGCAACTTGAAAAATGCAGGGAAAGTATGAGAAGATTTGATTTTCTAATTTCAGAGTAGTCTTTGCAAGAAAACAGAGAATATCATTGTGGTAAAGTCAGCAAGATCACATTTTAATTTTGACCCTGCCTTCCTCATCAACATTACAGATGTCAGTTTGCAAGTAACATATGACATAGATGTTTACATGCTGGGTGGTACTGAAATACTTAATGTCCTTTTTAGAGTCAGCATTTATCAGCATGGCGACACGTGGAAATTAGGTTTGTTTTCTTTAGTTGGTATTAGGAAAATCACAGTGCTGTCCACCGGATGGCATAAAAGTCACTAAAAACAGATTCTTCTTTTTTATTTCTGGGGTAATTAATCTAAAAGAGTAGACTCGTATGGCCCAAAAACACAATAGGATTGCATTATTTCCTTTTAGTTATTATTAGCTATTATCTAGTATAAGTCAATCTTTCATATATATATATATGTTCATTAATAATTCAAATACTGAATTTGATCTTTATGAAGAGATTTGGATATCAATACTATTACAAACACAAATTCTACCATCTCCCCAAAAGTAGACCAGAAATTTGGAGAGAAATCCAATTAAAATATGCTATAGCAAAGGCAAATTAAAAGCAACATAGATGGTTTGACTCATAGAGTTAATAGAGTCGTTTATGTTTAAAACCTGGAAGACTGGGCACGGTGGTTCACACCTATAATCCTAGCATTTTGGGAGGCTGAGGTAAAATTTTTTTTAAATATCAACACAAAAGTTTCCAACCATCCAATTAAACAGATAATCTGTTTACGTTGGGGAGGAGAAGAATGCCGTAACTCTGATGTGTGTGTGTTTATACATGCATGTGTAAAGACAGTGTGTGTAGGCCAGGCACGGTGGCTCGCGCCTGTAATCCCAGCACTTTGGGAGGCCGAGGCGGGCAGATCACGAGGTCAGGAGATCGAGACCATCCTGGCTAACACATGGTGAAACCCCGTCCCTACTAAAAATACAAAAAATTAGCCGGGGGTGGTGGTGGGCGCCTGTAGTCCCAGCTACTCAGGAGGCTGAGGCAGGAGAATGGCGTGAACCCAGGAGGCAGAGTTTGCAGTGAGCTGAGATCACGCCACTGCACTCCAGCCTGAGCCACAGAGTGAGACTCTTTGTCAAAAAAAAAAAAAAAAAAAAGAGAGAGAGAGAGTGTGTGTACATGCGTGTGTAAAATAACACCGGTATTCAAAGGAACAGGTACAAGTTTAGGAAGAACAGGCCATGTTCACTTGGTGGTATATACCCAGACCCTGTTTGTTGATGTCAGTAAACTTAGTACCTTTTTTCCTTGGGCCAGAGAAGATGTCATCAGACTATGAATCTGAATTGCTTTTTCTCTTTTTCTTATTGATATTTAAGAATATGAAAGAAAAATGTCTTTGTATCCAAAAGTATTGTGATGAAGCTTAGCTGTAAATTTCAAATGCTGGTATTTCTCAGCTGTTATGTTTTAACAAAATCTCTATCAGCCAACCTACTGCTCACAAATCAGCAATATCTCTTGTATAAAATAGTTCCTGAAGCAAAGAAAAAATTTAAAATATGCAATCTCTTTAGAGGTTTCACATCTTACTGTATTTCATTGGGTTTGTGACATCATTTTGTGCCCTATTTTAAGATCACATTAGAAAAACCAAAAAGGAAAAAAGATTGTATTAGATATGTATATATGTAAGTACATGATAATTAAATTTGACTTACCCCAAATGCTTTGAGATAAGGGATGACAAAATGAAGAGTAACAAAATCAGAGTTCAGAGTCATGTCCCTTAGAAAGTTACGGGACGTTTTGGGCTTCATTTGCCGTATCTGTATGAATTGTAATACTGCTTTTGTAAGTTTGTTGTAAGGATTGAATTGTAAAACATATGAAGGTCCCTGGCTTTGTTATACCTTAAACAATTTTCTGAGATTCACATTTATTGCTTTAATAGGATATCAAGAAAAATGAAGTAATTATCTGAGATGCAGAATGCTGTTGATCTGAGCATGGACATTTGTTCCTCCTCCCCTGAGAGGTCAGTTCTTATTTTTCTCATGAATCAAATCTATTTAATTCCCATGACCTCTCTCTGATTGGAAGAGTGTACTTACAGACAACAGCAAAGAATTATGGCATCTCAGCTATTATCACATTCTAATCATAGCTTCTTGCATTTGAGGCTTATGATACAAGGCAGAATTAGAAATGTCAGTTTCTTGAGGTTCAAAAATCAGTTTCATATTTGCTGTCTTGGCAGCAGCCAAAAAGGACAAATTAATAAAACATTATCTACAGTACTAAAAAATTGGGGGGTGGGCAGAGAGTGGAGATTTACGTCATCCATTAATCAGTGACCTAACCAGAAAAACATTAGTGAATGATTAAAGAAAGATGACCCTAAGGGACTTCAGGGGGATTCAGACAGGCTTTTGTCAAAGCCCCCAAATCTAATGTAATTTCAGGCTGGCCTCAAAATTCAATTTGTGTGGAACCTCTAAGTCATCTATTCCGCAACGACATACAGCATAATTGCATTTGAACAGCTTCCAGCACAGCACTGAGAAAATGTCTTGTTCCGGGCCCTCAGTGCCCACGAGGAAGGCGGTCCAGATGACCACACAGGAGGACAGGCTCAGTAACAGAGTCTGCTGATCCCACCTGCTGACCGTTGCCCTCCACAGGAAGCACATGTTTCTGCTTAATTCCTGCCAGCTTTTGGCTGTCAGGTAGGGCATCTGCAACAGGCAGTTCCCGAGGGCTGCCACCTGGTGCTGTCAGTCGGCTTCAGACCAACAAGGAAAAGGGGAGGCATTCATCGATGTGCTTATTTTTCTGTGTTTAGAGTATTTCTTGGGACTTAGAGTTTTCACTTGGCAAGTTAACTGGTCTCTTTAGTTAGGAGAGAAAAAAAGGAATTTTGCTTGCTTTCCCTTAACTCAGAGTTCCCTTCTTTGGAAAAGCTATTTTGTAATACCTGGTTCACCCTCATTAAGTGTCTGCAGCTTCTCCACAGTACTGAATGGTTGCTTGAAAATATACTTAAAAGTTATATTCTAATCATCATAATTTGAGAAATTGTCATTCAATCCCATTATTTTTTAATGTGTAGTTACAAACAATCACAAATAGTCTATTACAAAGTTAGTGTTTCAGTCCCATTGGAAAGATTAGACAAAAATAAAACAAAAATAAATGTCGCAGGAGGAAGATGGAACATTCCTTAGAAAATACCATTTTTGGCTCCTGTCTCAGTAGTTTATAGCATGCAAAGAAATAGAAGATGTTCAGTGAATGTCAACAGTTAGATGGTATTTCAACCCCAAAAACACTGCTTGTTTTGATCCAAAATCAACTTATATTCAATTTTCACTCGTACCTTTCATTTTACATCTACAAATGCAGTACAACTTTCCATAAAGCCAATTTGATGTAGTGAAACTGATTGAAGAAGAAGCATGATTTGCTTTTACCAGACTGCTTTAAGTAGTAGCCTAACTGTGAATACGAATTAGCATTTGGATAAGAAGGAAACTACTACCCTGAAGTCTTAGTCCGTCTGGGCTGCTAGAACAAATGCCATAGACTGGGTCATACAGACACAATAGAAATGTGTTGCTTACAGGTCTGGAGATGGGGAGGTTCAAGATCAAGGTGCCAGCAGATATGGTGTCTAGTGAGGGCTCTCTCTGCTTCAATGATGATGCCCACTACTTGTGTCCTCATATGGCAGAAGGACAAAAGGCCTCCCTCAAGTTTGTTTTATAAGGATAAGAATCCCATTCATGAGGGTTCTGCCCTCATGACCTAAACACCTCACAAAGACTCCAATCTCTTACTACCATGGCCTTAGGGGTTAGTTTTCAACATATGAATTGTAAAGGGCACAAACATTCAGACCACAGCACCTAGTTTGACACAGATATTTTCATTAGTGGCTTTTTGTTTGGCTTATCCCACCCACTGATGACTGACAAAACTGATAATGATAATAAAAAGTTTAAAGATGTTGGGTTAATAATAGTATCAGTAGTAATAGGAAAAGTTAGATGTACTCAAATACTGGGTTTAGTTTTTATATCTAAGCACCTATAGGGTTTTTTTTTCTTTTCTTTCCAAAAAAGTATGTGCCCAAGCACATATTTACATTGCTGCTAGAAAAATTAGCTTTATCTCTTTAGCTTCATATATTTCCCATTGGAGCAAATCCTTCCATCATGTGATGTTTTTTGATAACAGGGAATATTTGAGGAGCATAGCCACCACACTATGGCAGAACAGACTGTTCTGAACTTCAAAAATATATTACTATGGAAATAGGTGTCCAAAAAGTCAAGTGGAAATTGCCATGAGTGTATGTCTTGTTTAATGACATTTTTAACGCTGGAAAGAATCACAGAATTCTTTGAGACAGAATTAGAGAATCCTATATCAGCATATTTGTGGACATTTTCTAGTAAACATAAGCACTCCACTGCCTTTATTTTCATGGCCATGTTTTTATTCTACCTGTGTATTTTTAGGAAGTTCAATAAAATATTTGCTCAGAAAGTATTCCGGACATGTAAAGGTATCAAGTGCCAAGTCATACAGAGAACTGGATGCAAGAGAGGAACAGGAAGTTGAATGGGTGAAAAGTGGTTGGGCAGAGAAGCACAAAAGGAATTTTAAAAAACGTAGAATGACCCTTAACTTAAGAATCAGAGGAATCAGACTATAAAGTTAAAAGCCGAAACTGTTTTCATAACTTCTTGTTCCCATAAATGGTGTCTTGATTATCTTAAACCTCTGGCAAGCTGCCTGTGCTCACTCATACTTTAGAGAGAGGCTTGACAATGAATGAAGGCGATTTTAGCCCATTAGTCCATTAGAAGGTTTCAGAAACATCCTCTCTGCACTTTTTAACTTCCCATCGGTGCCCTTACCATCGACTCCCATGCAAAAACTGGGAGTTCCTCTAGGTGTGTGTTTGACATGGGCAACCTCATCTCCCTCGGGGATGCTGAGGGAGAGAGAGAGTGGTGGCCACAGGAGGATGCAGCCACCATGTACCTAAGCATGGGGCTCTACCTCAACAACAACTGGAATATTCAAGGAACTCCTTCAAGGGAAATTCTGTAACTACACATGTTTGTTAAACCAAAGTGATTTTTCTGAGCAGTGAGGGCATCTGCCAGGCTTACAAATTGGGAAAAAGTTTGACCTGCCCCTTGATACCTCCTTCTCAGTTTTTGGGTTGAGCTGCTGAGAACTCCCCTTGAACAGGTAGGACAGCTTGCTGTGTGTGTACAGCTTTTTCAAAGAAGTGTATGACTACAAAGATTTCCTAAGTGTCTAGGCATATCCTATATTCATGTTCACAGAAACAGTGTTCCACATTGATCGTCTATCATTCAGCTGGTTCCAAAGTGCAAACACTCGTTTTCCTGTGTGCACCGTGAGAAATTCCTAGATTTTGTTTCAAGTATTTTTCATGGAAAGCAAAACAGTTTTTTTTTTGTTTGTTTTTTGTTTTTAACAGAAGACATGTTGAAATGCCTTGAACTTGCTTTGGGTGTTTGATAGGATCGGTTTTCTGTAATGTTTCTTCCCACCCTCCTGTTCTTCTCTCATCTAAACCCCAAATCCTTCAGCCACTAGCCTGTTCAAGGCCCTGGTTTGATAACCCAGCAATTGGAGAGTGGAGTGGGAGGAGAGGCCTCATACCTTTGTTTTTCTGGTTCTCCCCAGCACCCTGGTGGCCTACTTGGGTGTCCCACAAGCTCTCTGTGGAAAATAGTGCATCTCATTTAGCAACAACTCCACCTAGCACAAGTCTCTGAGCTATACTTAAACCGGTGGGGAGAGAGTGTTGGAACGAGTAAGGCCTGCATTTGACTGTACAAGAAGAACCATTTTCTCTTCATGGTGGTGGGCCACAAAGTAATTTCTGCTTCTACTTTCACAACCCACAGAGTAGAGGAAGTGAATTCATGCTTTTTTCCAGTGTGACAAAAATGCAATAGGTGTTCAAAGGTATGTTTTTAGGAGAAATTTTCAACAAAGTTATAAGGGCTTTTGTGAAGTTTTTTATATGATAAAAAGAATCGAAAAGAACATTTTTCTGTTTCCCAGGCTCTCTCATAAGGTTGGAATTTCTCTTTACGTGGAAGATAATGATGTAGCTCAGAGTATACATATCTTCCTAGCTGTATCAAATGAGCACACTCTTTATTATTTCTTTTTCAAAATAGCCACTGTGTTTTATGTTTTGTAGTATTTATGGAAAAACAGGAACAACTTGATAGCCCAGCCATTTAAGAATCTTGGCTATTTAGAGTGTGCTAAGGGATGTAGTGTGAATTGGCCAACGTTTGCACCTAGAGTACTGAGTTGAATATACTGTCTTCTTCAGTAATCAGTATGTAAAGTAATCAGTATTTAAAGTCTTCAGACAATTTTTTCTAAGCTGGGGATGACTAAAATGTAACATTCACAGCCATCCAAAAGAGTTCTGTGAAGTGAAAGACTACTCACGGGTTCTGGCTTCCTTCTAACATTTCAAAACCATCTTCTGCCTTCACCCTAGTGTTATTGACCTTCTTACCTTTGTGTCCCATGGTATTCAATACCTATGTCTATCATTTAATTATATTTTTATATTTCTTATAGCATTTTATTGTATAAATTACTGTCCTGATTTGTTACATGTTTGTCCTGAATTTAAAAACATAGAGCCCTGAAGTTCCATAATAGTATCTCAATCACCTTAAAACTTTCGGACCAAGGACATACCTAGAACTTAGCGATAAATGTTTGTTGAAGGAAAGATTTAATGAATAATGGGAAGTTGGAGCTGATGTAAAACTATCCACTTGAAAGGACCCAAAAGAATAAATGAAGGCACTTTTTGCATAGAATTACAAGAAGAGAAAAATAATTTCTTGGCCTTATATGTATAGTTTCTAAATAAACTTTTTGGAGCAACAACAATATCCATATCTTTTACTAAGATGGAGATCTGAAGTATGGCAGTGTTAGGGGAAGACAGGCTAGTCTGGTGAAGTTAGAGCCTGTGCTTAGCGTAAGAAAGGAACTCCTCTGTGGTCATTTTAGGCTTTGTGCTCTGGGCTGTAGTTTTCCCCTTTTATGTATCACCCTGTTGCTAAAAGGAAACTTTGATTTTTTTTTTTTTTTTTTTTGTAAAACGTTAAAAACTTGAGTGTACCAAATTTACCTAGTTTGAATGTGATACTGGTTGAAAGAAAAAAAAATGTCTTCCCTTCTTTTCATAAACTCAGAGGACTGGGCACAGAAATAAACTGCACAATCAGTAAGTGCTGTGGTCTGAAAGTTTGTGTCCCCTCCCAAATTCATAGTTAAAACTTAATCACTAATGCACTAGTCTTAAGAGGTGGGCCTTTTAGGAGATGATTAGGTCCTGAAGGCAGAAGCCTTATAGATGGGATAAGTGCCCTTATAACAGAGGCCTGAGGGGAGTTTGTTCACCCCTTCTGCATGTGGGGATGCAACAAGGAGGTGTAATATCCAAAGCAGAGAACCCTCACCAGATGCTGAGTCTGCTGGCATCTTGATCTTGAACTTCCCAGCCTCTGAAACTGTGAGAAATAAAATTTCTGTCATTTATAAATTACTTAGTGATATGGTTTGGCTGTGTCCCCACCCAAATCTCATCTTGAATTGTAGGTCCCGTAATTCCTATGTGTCGTGGGAGGGAGCTGGTAGGAGGTAATTGGAATCATGGGGGTGGGTCTTTCCCATGCTGTTCTCATGATAGTGAATAAGTCTCACAAGATCTGATGGTTTATAAAGGGCAGTTGCCCTGAACACTCTCTCTTGCCTACCACCATGTAAGATGTGACTTTGCTCCTCCTTCGCCTTCTATCATGATTGTGAGGCCTCCTCAGCCATGTGGAACTGTGAGTCAACTAAACCTCTTTCCTTTATAAGTTACCCAGTCTTGGGTATTTCTCTATTAGCAGCATGAGAACAGACTAACGCACCTAGTCTAAGGTATTTTGTTGTAGCAGCCCTAATGGACTCACAGACATTTCAGTGAAAGCCTAAAACCATAGGAGACTTCTTGGACATCAAGTTTCTAAAGACATAGGAGAGCAAATTTCTTCTAAACACAACTAAAATAAAACTTAAAATTTGTGTTTAATATGTATATACTACATCACTGCAAATGTGGTATTCCTTTAGGATAGCACTCCCGTTTGTAATTAAAAATTTCCAAAATTAGGCATCCAAAACTAGAAGAGGTCTACAAATGGCAAAAAGCACTCTGTTATCCAAAAGAGAGATTTTATAAATAGAAGATTTTGTATATAAGCCTATTTATCTGCAGCCTAGTAAAGAGTTGAACACTGTCTAGAGAATGTGACCTAAGTAGGCAAACAATTCAGATAATGTAAATTGCAGTTTGAGGCCTAAAAAATACAGAAAACATGTTTAGTCTAAAAAAATATGAAGACCTAAAATGGCATGCAAATTCTGACAAAAACTTTTCTAGGACACGGCAATATGGAAACACTGAAGTATGAATTAAAATCAAAGAGTTTTTTAGTTTAAAATGGTGTGTCAAGAAAGCAGCTCCTAATATAACTTGCTCCAAGCAACCATTCAATACCTACAGAGAACTGCCAAACAAAATTAGTAATCTACTGATAAAGTTAGGAAAACATTTTCTTAAATGCGGCTAATCTAAAAAAAAAAAAAATTCCAAAGTTTACTCATGTTTAGAGCAGCCCTATTTACCCCGAAGGAAGAACACTGTTGTGAAATTTATTTCAGTGACCCAGGGCCCTGTATCAACAAATAAAAGGGACCATTTTCCTTCTCCATGACAGTGGTGTTTTTTGAGGAATTATAATCTTCCCACCGTTAGCAGCTTCTATAACTTTCTAATTGATCTTCCTCACTTCTATCTTAGCCCTCTTTTATCTACTCTTCCCCCAGCAGGCATAAAACACGTCAAAGTCCTTAAAATTCTCCAATAACTTCCCATTGCTCTTAGAACACAGACACCTTCACTTGTCCTAAGAAGCCCTGAATGTTCTGCCCAGCTTACTGCCTCCACCTTGTCCTGAATTTAGCATACGCCTCTCTGCCTTTGACATCTTAAGTTTTCAAAAACTATATTTCATGGAATTTTGGAATAATATAATTAATTCATGTGAATTAATGTGCATACCTCTCTGTCTTTCATTCACTAAACTCTAGCCACACTGCTGGATAGTAGTGAATAAATGCTGAGTCATTGGAAATAAAATTATAAGATAATTAAAATATTCTTAAAACAAGAGCAAAATGTATCAGCTGTTATCAAAGCTCAATATAAAGATAAGGTCACTGTTATAAATGCTTTTATTAAAAAATAAAGACCAAGAGGAAATTGAAAACATTGCCCACAAAATAGAAATAATAGAAAAAATACAACGCTATTTTGAGTCAATTAACAGATCTATTATATTGTTTTCCATTTCTGATTACTCAAAAAATTGTTAAAGCTTATAAAGCTTAATCAAGGAAAAAAAAAGTAAAGCAAACAGCAAATTTAATATGGAAAAGGAGATACAGGAATAACTAGGAATCGATTTTTTAATTTTTAAAAATTTTAAATTGTAGAGAGTACTGTGTATTAAAAATGTAAATAACAATAATCTGTGCTGATTTGACAGACTCTAGAACACTACCTGGAAGATGGAGGGGTTCAGTAAGTATTTGGTGAATACACAGATTTCATAGGAAAATATTTGTTGTCTCAAGAATTAGAAAACCCAAAGAGAACAACAACCCTGGGAAGGGGGAAATCCTTTCTATTATCAAAGAATTATCTCAGATAAATTCCCAAGCCTTGTCACTCAGTAAATATTTATTGAACACATTCTATTATGCCAAGCATTATTCCAGTGTAAAGGATGATAAAAATATCAGGACCCCCAAACTTCTTATGCAAAAGGGAAACTTAAGCCCGGGAGGTTGAGTCATGCAACTCCCTCTTCCAAATGAATATCTGTTCCTAGCAGGATGCCTCAGCCAGATCCCCATGGAAACATAAAAGACCTCAGGCACCTGCTGAAGAACTGCTTCCACAAATCATTCATAACTAAATTCTCTGCTGGCCTCCCATAAACAAGGACTTGCTCTTTGTAACTTTAGATCTGTGATCTGCAATCTAAGTCTAGCTCCTAAAACTAAAGTCTGTTCAATTCCACACTGATAATATCTATCATAATCGTATCTTCGCAGGTGCAGAGTGAAGACAAGACTCATTTCCTCCACCTACCCATAGAGGTCTAGAGAAGTGGCTCTTCTGTTATTAATACTTCCTTTTTCTCTGCAAACATTCACCTTATCTTGTGTAAAATGTAGATTTACTGGGCACTATCTAATGTCTCATAGGAATACAACCATTTGCCTTATAGTCCCTTTAAAGAAATATGTAAATCCTAAACCTCCTGAAAACCTCTCTGGAGAAACAGCCACAGATTTGTCTACAGATTGCTCAAACGCACCCCAAAGTTGGCTTAACACACCTCAAAAATTAAGACTTTTATGTCATTCATTTTTGTTGTCACTAGACTGTGGGAATAACCATTAACCTTCCCCCACCTCAACCCAAACCTGTCCTCTTAAAGTTTCATTCTTCTGCTGATATCAAACAGGTGGTGCCATGTATAATTAAGAAAACTAAAACAGAGTGAGGAGAATGGGACCTGGGGAAGGGGTGCATGGATGGTTATTCCTCTGGATTGGGGAGAGACTCTTTGGTAATATCTGAGCAACTAAGGAGCAAACCATGCAGATAATTAGGAAAGATTATTCCAAACAGAGGAAAGAAAGAATGTGAAAGGGTCCTGAGTAAAAGAAGTGCCTGGAGCTGAGTGAGGGAGGCAAGAATGGTAAGACCCAGGTCTTGTGGGGCCTCAGGGGCACTGCACTCTGGGGAAAAGGAAAGCCACTGCATTGATCTGATATGATCTAACCTAACATTGAGGTACACACTGTGATTGTGGTCTGGACAATAGGCTTTAGGGTACAAGATAAAAGCTAGAGGAGCAATGAGACCATTGCTATATAATCCTAGCAAGAGACGATGGTGGCTGAAACAAAACTAGTCACAGTGCAAGTGGCAAAGCAGTAGGACTCTGGGTATATTAGTGGCCAAATTCTGAATTCATGATGAAGATGGAGCTGACAGGATTTCCCAGTGAATGGTAGAACTTATACTTTAAGATATTTAAAACATCTTATATGCTAATGAAAACAATGCAATAAAGCCTTGGTTCAGCTCTGGAATCAGCAACTAGGACTATATAAAGATGTAAAACAAAAATAAAATTCTAAGCCCCATAACAGATTGAATGACTGAATGACCAACCCTATCCCCCACTCCCACTTCAACAAAAGAGATTCAAAAAAAACTTGAAAACTAATTCAGGTCATGATGGGAAGGGGGTGTTATGCCCCATCACACTTTTCTCCCTTTGGATTTCAGGCACAACTGACCAGCATTAACATTAAAACAGAGATCTTAAGACTGACAAAACAGACTGTAGCAATAAGATACCAAATTCCAATTTGGCTCTAGTACAGTATCATATGACAGGCAGCAGGCCCTGAAGGAAATCAAAGGATTTTACTCCAAAATAGATTTATTTGGCATGTTTTCACATATCCCTGAAAAGCCATTTTGTGGGGGAAAATTTGCATCTGTAATTTTTGTAAGGAAAAGTTTGCATCTGCAAAGAATTTCTGCTGACACAGCTAGATCTTTCCCCTTCCAGACCCTTCCAATCCTGAAGAGATTAACCTAGAGTCTAGCACCTTTTAAGGGTCTAACTAGGAAATATTTGCCATCCGTTTTCTCTAAACGTGGCCACCTATGAGACCTCATCTACATAATAAGAATCTTGGTCTCCACAACCCCTTATCTTAACCCAGGCACCCCTTTCTTTTGGATAATAACTTAACTGTTTGAACCAATTGCCAATCAGAAAAATCTTTGAATCCACCTGTGACCTGTAAGGTCCCACTCTGAGTTGTCCCACCTTTCTGAACCAACCCAATGTATACCTCACGTGTATTGATTAACGTCTTATGTCCCCCTAAAATATATAAATCAAGCTGTAAACTAACCGTCTTAGGTACATATTCTTAGAAACTCTTGAGACTATGCCTCAGGCCATGGTCACTCATATTTGGCTCAGAATAACCCTCTTGAAATATTTTACAGAGTTTGGCTGTTTTCGTCAACAAACAAATGACCTATTAACAGATGCTGACATATATTTTTTATTTTATTTTATTTTTGACCTCTGAACTTTTTATTGGCCTTCTGCTCCCCAAAGGGTACCCTGCTTCTGCTGGCTTAATGTCTCATCCATGGGCTCCACAAGGTCATTGATGACACCAATGTCACTCAGCTGCAGCTGGAGACAGAGATCGAGGCTCTCAAGGAGGAGTTGCTCTTCATGAAGAAGAACCACAAGGAGGAAGTAAAAGGCCTACAAGCCCAGATTGCCAGATATGGGTTGAGCCTGGAGGTAGATGCCCCCAGATCTCAGAACCTAGCCAAGATCATGGCAGGCATCCTGGCCCAATATGAAGAGACAGCTCGGAAGACCTGAAAGGAGCTGGACAAGTACTGGTCTCAGCAGATTGAGGAAAGCATCACAGCAGTCACCACGCAGTCTGCCAAAGTTGGAGCTGCTGAGATGTTGCTCACAGAACAGAGACATACAGTCCAGTCCTTGGAGATCGACCTGGACTCCATGAGAAATCTGAAGGCCAGCTTGAAGAACAACCTGAGGGAGGTGGAGGCCCATCATGCCCTGCAGATGGAGCAGCTCAATGAGATCCTGCTGCACCTGGAGTCAGAGCTGGCACAGACCTGGGCAGAGGGACAGCGCCAGGCCCAGGAGTATAAGGTCCTGCTGAACATCAAGGTCAAGCTGGAGGCTGAGATCGCCACCTACTGCCACCTGCTGGAAGATGAGGAGGACTTCAATCTTGGTGATGCCCTGGACAACAGCAACTCTATGAAACCATCAAAAAGACCACCACCCACCAGATAGTGGATGGCAAAGTGGTGTCTGAGACCAATGACATCAAAGTTCTGAGACATTAAGCCGACATATATATTTTTAAACTGACTATATAAGCTTGGCTTTATAAATCAGATCAGTGGAGAAAGAAATAACCAATAAATGGTGCTAAGATAATTGGATACCTATTTTTAAGTCATATTCTCAGGTATTACATACACAAAAAGATGGTAGATGGAGTCATAAATTTAATGCAATGAATTTTTTGAAATGACAATTATTGATACCTAGATGAAAATGCTGGTGAATTTTTAATCGAACTCGGTACGAATAGAACTTCCAAGTTCAACAGCAACAAAAGAAATCACAAAGAGGGAAAAAACACAACAAAGTTCAATGAGATGAAAACATAGAATGTCTACACGTCAAAGATATATTAACAAAATTAAAACCAAGCAAACTAAAAAATTTTGTGAGAAATGACAGATAGTCAATGTTATTATCATATACAAATTTACTATAAAAACAAAAACATAAACCAACCTCAACCACCATTATGGGAAAAAGGTTTAAAAGCCAAATATAAAAAATAGAGTTCGTAGGAGCTCTTCTAACAATAGTTCTTCATGAAACTATTGCCAATGCTGATCATGATTAATATTTTCATAAAATTCTCAGCATTGAAAATATCATTCAATTTTCCCAGATAGAAGGAAGATTTGAAACATAAAACTGAAACAGTTAATTAAATAATAATACATTCAAGTGGTCAGGTGAGCTATGTCTTGGACATATGGGAAGAATTGCATTTTAGAAGAAATATCCAAATAATGCTTGTAATATGAAGGTCTTGCTGCTCCCTAAATAAAAGATCCCAATATATTGCCCTAGACAAAAAGAGCAGATAGCAGATATTAATGCTGTATATGTCATTCAAAACAACAGTGAATAGTCCCTGGAATATTATATGCAGTACTCATGGTCACTGCACCTCCAAAGAGAAAGGAAAATGGACACTCTCAGGGGCTGGGAGGCTTATGAAAATAAACTTTAGAAAGCAAAATTCTTTCTCACAGGTGCAAAATTAAAATAATAATAAATGTACTATATGTTTCCTGTGAGCTAAGCAGTATGTTAAATTCTTTAAATATGTTATCTCATTCAGTGCTCCCAGCCAGCCTAGCAGAGAGGTGCCCTCGCACACTTGTTACAAATGAGAAAATGGTCTCAGTGCTTGATTTCACACAGCTGGTGAGAGAGAGCAGAGCAGGGACTCCAAGGTAGGCCTGGCTGACTGCAAAGCACATCCTCTTTGTAGTCAGGATCATTAGGCTGAGCAACACGGACTTTTCTACCACATATTAGACTTGGGGAACACTCGTTGAAATGAAATTGCTCTAAGATTGCTACCTGCACCTTCGCTGACCATGCTCTCCCGGGTGGTACTTGCCGCCGCCGCCACAGCGGCCCCGTCTCTGAAGAATGCAGCCTTCCTAGGTCCAGGAGTATTGCAGGCAACAAGGACCTTCCATACAGGGCAGCCACACCTTGCCCCTCTACCACCTCTTCCTGAATATGGAGGAAAAGTTCGTTATGGACTGATCCCTGAGGAATTCTTCCAGTTTCTTTATCCTAAAACTGGTGTAACAGGACCCTATGTGCTCGGAACTGGGCTTATCTTGTATGCTTTATCCAAAGAAATATATGTGATTACCGCAGAGACCTTCACTGCCATGTCATTAATAGGGATAATGGTCTATAGAATTAAAAATATGGTCCCTTTGTTGCGGCATATGCTGATAAAATCAATGAGCAAAAACTTGCCCAACTAGAAGAGGCGAAGCAGTCTTCCATCCAGCAAATCCAGAATGCAATTGATATGGAGAAGTCACAGCAGGCACTGACTCAGAAGCGCCATTACCTTTTTGATGTGCAAAGGAATAACATTGCTATGGCTTTGGAGGTTACTTACCGGGAACGACTATATAGAGTATATAAGGAAGTAAAGAGTCGCCTGGACTATCATATAGCTGTGCAGAACATGACGCGTCGAAAGGAACAAGAGCACATGATAAATTGGGTGGAAAAGCACGTGGTGCAAAGCATCTCCGCAGAGCAGGAAAAGGAGACAGTTGCCAAGTGCATTGCGGACCTAAAGCTGCTGGCAAAGAAGGCTCAAGCACCCCTGGTTATGTAAATGAATCTATCCCAATTGAGACAGCTAGAAACAGTTGACAGACTAAATGGAAACTAGTCTATTTGACGAAATCTTTCTGTATTGATGTCTACTGAAGTTATAGTTTACCCTTCCTAAAAATGAAAAGTTTGTTTCATATAGTAAGAGAACAAAATCTCTATCGGCCAGTCAAATGTTTCTCATCCTTCTTACTTTGCCTTTGAGTTGTTCCATGATCACTTCTGAATAAGCAGCTTGTCTTTATAAAAACTTGCAGCCTGACTAAAGATTACCAGATTATAGTTTAAATTTGCAATTAATTCTACCATCTTGCAATAAAGTGACAATTGAATGAAAAAAAAAAAAAAAAAGAAATTGCAGAGGAAAACCCAAGGCCAACTAGTCTAATCTGTGACAGCACCAGTGGAATTCCCTTTCTTGGAGGCAGAACACGACAAAGCAGGACAAATTCCAAAAGGGAGTCATTCATTTATTTATTCATCTCACCAACAAATATTTATGAAGGTCCTACTTTCTTTATGCCAAACATTGGGCTAATAGCACTGAATGTCAAATTCAGAATGGATTTCTAAGGGCAGAAAGGAATGCTTAGGGTGTGCATTCTCACCTTTTTTAGATTGAATTCATGAAGGACGAAGATGCTTTAAAAAGAGAAGCTTTTTCATGAACTGGCATTGTGAGCGTGATAAACCACATATCTTACCCACATCCTTCTCTCTAAATATAATCTATGTACACTTTGAGAGGTGGACCATTTGGACTATAGGTATGGCTTTCTGAGCACTTGAAGAAAATAGCATTAGTTCATAATTTCAAAATGGTGTGATGCAGCCTACTTTTAAAATGTGAAATCTGCTGAGATTCTTTGTACAATTATTCCTATATATCTAGTGATTAACAAAATAATTTTAGAGCTAATTTATCTTCTGCCATGGCTTATGTTTGCAGTGCTTCCCAATCTTTATCTTCAAGTTTCTCCACTGGCTCTTTCATACCAACTTTGAGAGTTTTGTTGTATGCCCCTTACAATGCCTAGGAAGGGAGGATGGGTTTTCTTTATGAACATATGAGAGAGGATTAGTTGGGGTAGAGGTGTTCTTAAAAGCATTATATTCTATGCAACCAAATAAAAGCATCAGGATATTTTTCATGATTAAGTATCACCTTATAAATTATAGAGAAGTGAATTCCATCAATTGAAATTTGATCCTGGCTTAACAAAATTTTCCAACTTAGAAATTTTGTGTCTGTATCATAACCAGCTTATTTGAAAAATAATGGTTTTGGGTTTACCAGCTGCCAAAAGTCTAAGTGTAGAACAACAAATTCCCCAAGGGACAGCTCTCCCTCCAGTCATTATGAAAGTGAGGCTGGAGCCCAGGAGGGAGGAACAGATTGCATTGCCCATGAGCATGACCTAGTGGCTGGTTCACTGAGTGGCATTTATGGTAGGAATAGAAAAGGCTGCTGGTCTGTTTTCCAAGTGTCAGGGTAAGTGATGTGTATGCAGCTGTTGTTCATGGAGACGTGAAGAGCAGGAAAGAACAGCATATTAGAAAGCATAAGTTAAAAGAGACATTCTTAACCTCCCAATATTAAGCATTTGGTACTCTCTACTGACTTCAGGGACCAGGACCCATCAAAAGCACTTGTTTGCAGAGGCAAACAATGTTCTTACTGATTCTTCACAAGGAACCAAAAATGATAAACTTTGCCTCATACTGGCTCCCAAGTCATTGCAGGGAGTTTATTTAGACTGCAAGACACTTAACAGAGCTTGCCATGGTAAGCATGACTTGCCATACACGCTTCATCAGGGGATCACTGGCCAACATGCAGTTATATTACTAAATAATTTATTGTAAGGGGGATACATCAACCCTAGAGAGAATTTGAGAATGCTATGCTATGTTTTGCAGCCAAACATGTATCATATATGCCTGAACATTTCTATATTACTTTGATAACACAGCTCTGCATGCCTATCAAAAGTTTAATTAAAGCTGACTACAGTGCAAATTATCTAATGCTGTTTTTGTGAACTCTCAATAGTGTTTCATCTTAACCATATGGCTACTAAGTGGCAGTCAATATACGGTTTCCATCAGGTTTTATAGAACTAGATATTCTGTACCTGGAATTATGAACGTACTACATTTTCCTATAATCTGCTCTCAACAATTTTCAAGGGAAAAGAAATAGTAAGGTCAATGATGCTAAAGTAACAGCCCTGCTTAAACAAGCAAATAAACAAATAGATCTCAAAAGCCCAATTCAAATGCTGTGCCACATACATTAGTATATTATCTTTACAAGCCTCATCTACATAAATTTAAATAATTGTTGGGCCATATTGCAATATATATTCAAATTCAATATCAAGTAGTAAATCTGTGAAATGCTAAGATGTTTAAAACATTTTTTGTAAATGATCACATCTCTGCTTAGAAGTGGAACAGCAACACTGAAAATGCTGGTGATAAGGTTTGATTTAACAAAGGGATCTGGACCAGGAATGCAGAGACCTGGGTTCTACTTTCCTCTTTGTCACAAATTTGCTTCTTGATTCAGGGCTTTGGGTTCCTGTTCTCAGATAATTATGGGAGAGGAGAGACATGTAACGTTTTGTATTCATTAGAACTACTTATATTGCAAGGACAGAAACTACTTAAGCTCAAAAAATATTTAAAGGACAGTGATTTTCTGACATGGGGATTGTGAGAGTCCAAAGTAAAGCAGGCTTTGGGGTGGCTTCTGCCTCCGTCTAGGTGACCCCAATTAGAGACCAGATTCTCTTCTTCTCTCCACGCTGGAGGTTGGCACCAACCTCAGTCATCCATGTTCCTGGTCACCAGATGCTGCTGACATCTGAGGATGCACATTCAGAGACAATGTGTCTGCCCTACATTTTAAGCAAAGTACTTGCATGTTTACTCTGATTAGACTGACAGGGACTGCTACCCCAGAAGCATCTCAGCTGTGTGAGAGATGCAGCTACCCCTAAAAATCTGCCATTTGTTATCAAGAAATACAAAGAAATTGATTCTAAGTAGACAATCAACAAATATCTAGTTTGTAAAAAGTGAGGGGTTTCGTTTTTGGTTTTTTTTGATTCATTCCCCCAGTTTTGATTCTCTACTATTCTAAATTCTATGGGCCCCAGAAATTTTTACATTTAAACAACAAGCATTGACTTCGAATCTAAATCATGGTTCTTGCCCCACCTCCCGGCAGGTTTTAGACTGGTTAAAGGAAAGAAAGGTGAAACAGTTATTTTATTAACAAAAGGACAGTGCTATGATTTGAATGTTTGTCCCCTCCAACACTTACCTTGAAACTTAATCCTCAGTGTGACATATTGAGAGGTGGGGCCTTTAAGACCTGGGGCCTTTAAGAGGCAGAGCCCTCATGAATGTATTAATCTATCCACAGATTAATGGATAATGACTTAATGGGCTATCTGGAAGTGGTACTAGTAGCTGTAAGAAAAGTAAGAGAGGCCAGAGCTAGCACACTCAGTCCTTCCCCATGTGATGCCTTGTGGCTCCTTGGGACTCTGTGGAGAGTCCTCACCAATAGCAAGGCCCTCACCAGCCACCCAGTAACTTGAGAGGCTAAGATGGAAGGAGACCACTTCAGAAAAAAAAAAAAAAAAAAAAAAAAAAAGCCCTCAGCTCACAAGATTCGCCCTCTCAACCTTGAACTTCCAAGCCTCCAGAACTGTAGGAATTAAATTTTGTTCCTTTATAAATTACCCAGATTCAGGTATTCTGCTTTGAGCAACCAAAACTAGATTAAGACAGAAAGATTCTACGAAAATAAATAAATCAGAAACAAATAGGCATGGGGAAGATATTGTTGGAGAAATGGGGGGAGAAGTATAAGGCAATGACCTGAAAAACACGGAGAAAGAAGATAGACAACAGGCTCAGTGAGGAAAGGGGGAAGAAGACGATGTACAGAAGGGGGTTGGGGTCAGATTGTGAAGAGCCTTGTGTACAAGTATGGGGAGTTTGAAATTGATCAATGGAAATCAGGTATAAATATGTTCAGATTTGTCTGGAGAAGCGGACTCCACGGTTGTGGTTTTCAAAAGCCTGATAGTATAACTTATGGACATTAATATAGGTGGCCCAATTATAGTAACTCTGAGCCCTCCATTACTGCAGAATCTCAGTCCTCTCTGTCTCCCATATATGTGCATCCTTCAAAGCCTCTCCAGTGTTTTTCTGAGGTTTCAGCATTGAACCTGTTGCATTGCAGACTGTCAACTGCAGTCACCAGGAGCACTAGTCATATTCTCCTCCCCAGCTCTTGCTTCTGCATGTCCTTATCCACTGTCCAAGAAGCTACTTCAGGAATCTTCATTATCAATGATGCTAGCTCACCTATCAAGAAAGGGAACTGCTGGTCTGCAGGGCTCTGGAGTGGTGCTGGATTCCATGCAAGGGACTTAGAAGGGTTGCTGCCTTAATTCTTGTCACCAGGGCTCTAAAACCATTGCTTGTGCCCCAAAATGAACAAAGTGAGACTCATAAAAATGCTTTCTTCAATCCCTGTCTGCTTAATCATGGGTGTTAAATTTTTTTTCAAGAGACATGGTAGGAACCAAACATTGTAACTTCATCTCCCTCATCTTCCTCAAAAGTATATGCACACACAAAATTTGCTCCTTCTGCTCCAGCAACAGAGCCATATCAAGATGCAGGCAGAGATAGAGGGAGAAGGACATTGGCCCTTTATACTGAAAGGCTGGGTTCTCTGACATTTTCACATACTGATTTACCATTTATGTTCAATCCAGTGTGTGACACATCAAAGGACTTGGGTGTTACTCATTGGATATATGCACAAGAAAACCATGTAACGAATACACTAGTGACAGAAGAGAATAGTGATTCAGAGGCTAATCATTGTTGGAATAGTCTTAGGAGCACTAAACTAAGATACCAGCTGATGAGGGTAACTTTGAGAAACATTTCTGGGATGGAATCATCAGATATTTGCAAATGGATTATCCTCTTACACTTTTCAGAAAGAACAAGGGAGAAAAACATAGGTGCAGGCCAGGTGCAGTGGCTCACGCCTGTAATCCCAGCACTTTGGGAGGCTGAGGAAGGCAGATCACCTGAGGGCAGGAGTTCAAGACCAGCCTGACCAACAGGGAGAAACACCGTCTCTACTAAAAGTACAAAATTAACTGGGCATGGAGTAGCATCCAGCTACTCGGGAGGCTGAGGCAGGAGGATCATTTGAACCTGGGAGGCAGAGGTTGCAGTGAGCCAAGACTGCGCCATTGCACTCCAGCCCAGGCGACAAGAGCGAGACTCTGTCTAAAAAAAAAAAAAAAAAAAAAAAGCAACCAACAAATGTCCAGTACAGGTTTCCTTTACTAACTCTGACCTTCTATTATACAACCCTAAGTTCCTTGGTTCTCACTAAATATATGCCAAACCCAGAGCTACTATTATTGAGACTCTCCATCAGTACCGTTGGAGACGCAGGAGATTCTAGAAATCCTAGAAAATCTTCAGAAAGAGCAAAGGTCCAAGTACCTGAAACAGAGCCAACAAGAAGGATCAAGATTTCCTGTGGGGAGGCATTACTCATGGGAAATTTAGGGAACTAGGTTGTGTAGAACCAAGAGTTCAGGTTGCAAGAAGTAAGCATGTATGAGAAGAAATATCAAGAAAAATATTAATAGCTAAAGAGGGATGCTTGGGTAGATGATCTAGGTTTAAATAAGAATGACAATAAAAATAGTAAAAACAATTACTACCTCTCATTGAATTCAAATATGGGCCAGGCAGTATATCATCTGCTTTATATATGATACTATATTTATTTCTCATAACTAGGATGTGATTTAGGCATTCTTATGTGTTTTAGTGATAGGAACAGAGACTGAGAAAGATGAAGAATTTTGTCCAAAGATGATTTCAAAACAGGGCTTTTTGACTTCAAAATATGATCCTGTGAAATTTTTACCTTCATGCTTCAGATGCCAAGAAAATTTAAATTGCTATTAGTGTAGAAAAACAAAACATCACTAAATGCCGCTATCCCTTGTCAATCAATCAAGTCAAAGTAATTTACAGGGTATAATCTTATCTGATTCTAAAAAATATATATATTTATATATATTTTATATATACTTTTCTTCTTTTCCATATGCTCTTCTGTCATAAAATTCTTTTTTTTTTTTTTTTTTTTTTTTTTTTTTTTTTTTTGAGATGGAGTCTCGCTCTGTCGCCCAGGCTGGAGTGCGGTGACTCGATCGCAGCTCACTGCAAGCTCCGCCTCCCGGGTTTACGCCATTCTCCTGCCTCAGCCTCCAGTGTAGCTGGGACTACAGGAGCCCGCCATCTCGCCCGGCTAGTTTTTTGTATTTTTTAGTAGAGACAGGGTTTCACCGTGTTAGCCAGGATGGTCTCGATCTCCTGACCTCGTGATCTGCCCGCCTCGGCCTCTCAAAGTGCTGGGATTACAGGCTGGAGCCACCGCGCCAGGGCAAAATTCTTTTTAAAAAAAGAAAAAAAGATTACTTGGGATATCATAAGTGCTTTCATTATACTTGTTCCCAATTCAGAAAGATAAGCCTTGCCTGCCTGTTGACCCTGAGTTTTCAAACTCAGTGGCAAAGGAATTGATACGTGAATTTAATTATGAATTATTTCCTTTTTGACAACCAAATCTTATGCAGCTTAAAAAATCCTCTATACTATTCAAATATTCCTTGGAAATATAAGAGGCTATTTGATACAGAAATTTAAAACTACATGTTAGAGAAATGTACTAGTAGCAGTAATAGGCTTGGCAGTGAATGAGAATTAAAGAATCAAGAGTTTCTCACTTCAGACATCAGATCTAATTTCAGATGTTGGATCTATACTATTCAAATGTTCCTTGGAAATATAAGAGGCTATTTAATACAGAAATTCAAAACTACATGTTAGAGAAATGTACTAGTAGCAGTAACAGTCTTAGCAGCCAATGAGAATTAAAGAATCAAGAGTTTCTCACTTCAGACATCAGATCTCACTTCAGATGTCAGACCTATGTCGTGACTGAATAGAAGAACTTGTAGATTACAATCAACAAGGTGAATGTAAGCAATGTAAACAGACACACATGATTTGATGGACTGCAAGACTGAAATAACAAATTCCTTATTAATTAAATTGATATGGGAGAGGGACAGGGAAACACTGGGTAGAGAAAGGCGGGGTTCCTCCCTAGGGTTCCACCCTGGGGCTTGTGCCCACAGACCTAGGTGAGGACAGGCACTCCTGTTTTTGTGCCCAAATGTTGCATTTTCCAAGATTACCCTGGACCACCATGCCCCCCGCATCTTGTGCCTGTAAAAACCCCAATACCATAGCGGTTGCACACATAAGCGGCTGGACGTGGAGAGGAACACATCCGCAGATGAATACACAGACACCAACAGTCCATCGACGACGGAACAACGCAGATGCCCAGGGAAATTTGCTGAGGGCAATTGGAGGAGATCTCGGCCCCTGAGCAGCCCAGCTCCAGCGGAAGACCACCTTCCCACTCCATCCTCCTTTTGGCTCCTCATCCGTCTGCTGAGAGCTACTTCCACCACTCAGTAAAAAACCTTGCCGCCGGCCGGGCGGGTGGCTCACGCCTGTAATCCCAGCACTTTGGGAGGCGGAGACGGGCGGATCACGAGGTCAGGAAATAGAGATCATCCTGGCTAACACGGTGAAACCCTGTCTCTACTAAAAATACAAAAATTAGCCAGGCGTGGTGGTGGGCGCCTGTAGTCCCAGCTACACGGGAGGCTGAGTCAGGAGAATGGTGTGAACCCGGGAGGCGGAGCTTGCAGTGAGGGGAGATCGCGCCACAGGCACTCCAGCCTGGGCGACAGAGTGAGGCTCCGTCTCAAAAACAAAACAAAACAAAACAAAACAAAACAAAAAAACACCTTGCACCCATCCTCCAAGCCCACATGTGATCCGATTTTTCCGGTACACTAAGGCAAGAACCCGGGATACAGAAAGCCCACTGTCCTTGTGATAAGGCAGAAGGTCTTACTGAGCTGATGAAGACAACCTGCCTGAGGATGGCCAAGCTGAAAGAGCACACTATAATGCACGCCCGCTGGGACTTCAGGAGCTGTAAACACTCAACCCTAGATGCTGCTGTGGGATCTGGGGTCGGAGCACACGCTCCCCACGACCTGCCCATCTGCCTACTCCCCCTAGGGGTTTGAGCTGCCTGGCACTGAAGAAGTGATTTACCCCCCAATGTATGCCCTGTGAAGGGGATTAGGGAACTTTTCTCATTTCAAAACTAACAATCTACTTCTGGGAGAGTAAAAAGTGAACAGTTTATTAATTTGGGGAAAAGGTACTTCATTGATCCACCTTTTTGTTTTTTCTCAAGCTTAAATCACCTTTAGCTTTCTGACTCACCATTACCTCCAAATTAAGATTCAAAAGCAGGTGAAGAGGCTGGAAGGTACCTAGAACCCTTGAATGTGGGCCAAAAACCACACACAGACGGGTGTGAACCCAGTACATACTCAATTTCTTTACACCCAGGTAAGCTGAGACTGTGGAAATGTGGGGGAACACTGGAGCGTGTAACTTTGGATCAAATAAGTTCTCAGAAATTTATTTGGATTTGCAATCATTACAGAAAGAGGAATTTCTAAGGACATGGGGATCCACTTGAACAGGTTGAGCCCTTGCAGAATTGTGTAAAACTAAATTTTCATCAGTGTTCTCTGGGGGCCTCTCAGAAAGACTGCAATCTTCTGGATGCCTGCATTTTCTTCCATGCATTTCAAGACACCTGGAATAAATATTCTTTAAAAAGGAAAAAAAAGGTCAAGGTTGAAACAAAGCCCTTAAAGCATCTGTGTATCCCTGGAATTCCTAAGGATTCAGAGTGATCCTGTTGTGATCTGGAGACTCCATGAGTGTCGTTAAGCTGGGCAATTTGAACTCACTACAAAGAAAACTCAGTGGTCCAGCCCCCAGACTCTCAGACTTTGGGGTGGGCCCACTGATTAGCTCTGGACTAAAATGTCCATTCTGTATTCCTGGATGCCATTTTCATGCCTCACCTTAATGTACAATGAAAGACATTTAGTTATGGCTCCATTCCAAGGAAGAGGCCTTATTAACTTGCTGCCCAAGTCCAAGTTAGAAATGCACATATATATTCCCAAATGGGAATACCTGGGTAACCTTGAATCAAAGAGCAAATTTCATGGTAGCAAAGCTGGGGGCTGACTTTTAGCTTCATCTTCTAGAAAACTATCCAGCCATGTACATCAGCTAGAGTTTTAAACAAATACTGAAGGAAAAGGGAAGAATTTTAAAGGAGAATGAAACAACCACAACAGGACAAATAATCCTGAATCACAAATGAGAACGCTCCCACTGGCAGAGACACAAAGGTAATATTTTCACTAGAATGAATAGTCCTAGAAAAATTTATTCTCCAATATCAGACACAACCAGGCCTTTTCCTTCCATATGAGACATGAATGTCTCCTTTTTCCACTTCATCGTTTTCAGTTATCCAAACAAAATTTTAGCAGCAGAAAAAATAATGAATTTAGTCTGTTTAGGTCCAGTATTTCCTCGTTAATGTATCAACTCCCTGGCAGTAGTCAAACCATGCACTCTTCCTCCAGAATATTTCCTTCTCTTTTATCACCTTTAGAATTTCAATGTCACTGAATAACTTCTATTTAATTTTGTCCCAGTGCAAGAAGCAGACTCCTTAAGAGCACATTAATTTCATCCTGACTGAAACTTTGGGAGACCTTGTATACCAGAGAAGCAGACTGCTGTTTAAAACTTTCTTTTTTTTTAATGTGTGTCAGAGCACTTTAACTTCAACCACTCTGCTAAGAGGCTGTTGTTTTAGTTCAAAGTGTACACAAAGGAGAGGATCACCACGTATGAACTAATATTTGCTTAACTGTCTTCATTTCCTCATTGCCCTGCAATTCAAGTGCTCTGTATTCCTTTCTTCAGCAGTCATAGCATTAAGAAAAATTGTGTTGTTCCTAAGCCCAGCATATGCCAAAGAGTCTAGTATTTGCTCTAGTGTTTCTCACAACCATGTGTTAAATGATACTTTACTTTCATAGCTAAGTGAGTCAATGTGAGGTGAGATTAAGGAGCAAGCGACAAAGGATAGAGTGAGGCCCGGGAGGTTAGTTCAGGTAAGGTCTCTCCCACCGAGTTGCTACTCCATATTCCAGAAGCTGGAGTGTCCATTTCTCCTCCCTTATGTAATTATTTTGAAAATTAATGACTGCCACCCTGGGTGGTAAGATTAAAGTAAACTTAAATAGAAAACCAATACCTACAAAAGAAAGAGACAGAGATAGAGACAGAGAGGGTGGGAGAGAGAGAAGTGGGGGAAAGAAGAAGAAGAGGAGGGAAAGGGAGGGGAGGGGGGAAAAAAGATAGAAAAATTGTCCCTTTCAGAAGAAGATGTGGAAATCCACCAAGGGCAGCCATCGCAGCAGCTCAGTGCTCTCTGCTGTGGGCAATAGTTGGGTTTGATCCAACGCTGTCAATTATTCACTCTCAAAGCTTTCATAAGACTTGAAGTTGCAACACACAGCAGCAGTATCAAAGTTTGAAGTGGAATAAAGAGAGGAAGAATAACATCCCAACTCCTTGAATGTTACTACATCTCTGCATTTGAAAAGATTTCAAAGTGCCTTCCTTTCTGCTTATTATCCTTCAACCACCGGACTTTCATTTTTCCCTTCACTTGTCTCCTCGTCTCTCCTTCCATAGACCCCACCACACAGCATATCTAGTGGATACTGTCTAAACTGTGGAGGGTAGTGGAAAGAAAGAAATAAGTCCTGCTTCTTCACACCTCCCTACCAGCTCCTTCTTCCATCCTTCTCACCAGATGTCCTAGCCATGTGGGCTTGCAGCCAGTGGCTTCCCCAACACTAGCTCTGATGGTAGCCCCCGTAGTTTCAAAACCAAGATTTCCAGTGTCACTTTGCCCTTTTGCCCATTTCAGAAATGATGTTTAGGCTTCCTAGAGCTCCTAAAGGTCCAAATGCTATATCTTCTTTATCCATCCCTTCATTGGCACTGCAGCTTTGATCCATCTAATGAACTGGACTGAGAGCAAAGCTGCTGACCCTCTCAGTGTTTGGTAACAGCATTACTTACTGGCCTATCAAAACAATGTCTGTGTATACTTGATCCCCAGAGACTCCCAACCTTCCCTCAATGTTATTATACAATAAAGCTCTCTTTATAAGATTGGTTTTCAGTTTACTGTTTGAAATCGAGAGGGGTAAGGCAAGTCGTATTTGCCTTCACAGTTTCACACCATTCATCTCTAGAGGGAGCATGTGTCTTTTTTTGGACCATTGGACATTGTAGAGCAGAGCCAGGAAGTACAAAACTGTGTTCTTCTTCTGCCCATCCATAAACCATGCTCCATGCCCAGAGCCAAGCAAGGGAGCAGAGAGCCCTGCTCTCCACAGCAGCTAAGCCTGTGGTCTCTCCTCCAGGCCAGATTTTGGGAGGCACCAGTCCTCCCCAGGGAACAGAGCCTAGAACTATAGTGAGCTACCTCTGAACATAAGTGTTTTACTGTCCTCCTAAGGCCAACACCTCTCCACCCCCCTCCAAAGTCCTTTTGGATTTCTTCCCTTTACAGGCCCCACCGAGATGTCTCCCCACTCAGTCAACATAGCAGTTGTCTCTGGCTGGACTCTAAGAGCAGTAAATAGGTCGATTGTGACAAAAAAGTTTCAGTCGTTGCAATTGCTTCTTGCTGCAGGTGAGAAAGAGGTTCTCGTGTGAGGTTCACATCAGGTTCTGTGTATTACTACAGTAGATCTTACCTGTGGATTTGTTTTTTCTTCTTCTTGTTCTTTTCCTCCGGCCCCTGGTCCATTTTTGCAAACGTAAGAGTGTCATTTCTTCAACAAACAAAGGATTTCCTCCACACTCTCATAGATTTGGTAAAACTCCATGGTTTTAATACTTCTTTTCTCCACTTAGGAATTCTTTCCAAAAAAGCACTACACTACAAGTGCTATTGGATGGCATGCAATGTCAGGCTTTTTTTTTTTTTTTTTCCATTTCATTTTATTTTGAGTTCAAACACTAGCAAAACCTGAAGCCCATAAGCCCCATTCCCTGTCTACGCCTGGGCTTTCACCAGGTTGTATCCTAGTTATGTAGAGATTGCACATCTAAGTTCTTTTCTTGGATCTGCTCTTTTATTAAGAAAGAAATAGACCAGGAGTCAAAATAATGGCATTAGATTTTGCTACTGGCTGGTTAATTCTTTTCTTTGGGGAAAGAATGTTGCAGAAATAGATTGACCAGTTTTTTAAAGTTTTGAAATGATCTACAGATATAATAACGATTTATTGAGTGCTTACTTCAGGCATTGGGCTATGTGTGTACTGCTTTATTAATCAATTCAATAATTAAATTGAAGGTATTAATCCTACGCCCATTTTACAGATGTGTAAATAAGCTCAGACTAAGTAAACTGGCTAACGTCTCAGACAAGAAAATATCAAAGCAGAAATGAGAATATGATCCAAATCTATGCTGGTAGCTTCCCTGCAAAAGAGTTACCCTTAATGACAAATTTACATTATCTGAGTTGTCCAAACTTCCCTAAAGTTTTTTGTTCATTTGTTTGCTTTGAGATGCAGCCTCACTCTCTCACCCAGGCTGGAGTGCAATGGCGTGATCTCAGCTCACTGCAACCTTTGCCTCCCCTCCCCTCTTGGGTTCAGGAGTTTCTCCTGCCTCAGGCTCCAGAGTAGCTGGGATTACAGGCGCCCGCCACCACACCCAGCTAATTTTTGTATTTTATATTATTTTCTTTTATTTTACATTCCAGGATACATGTACAGAATGTGCAGGTTTGTTACATAGGTAAACATATGCCATAGTGGTTTGCTTCACCTATCAACCCATCATCTAGGTTTTAAGCCCTGCATGCATTAGGTATTTGTCCTAATGCTCTCCTTCCCCTTATCCCCCAACCCCCAGTGGGCCCCGACGTGTATTATTTCCCTCCCTGTGTCCATGTGTTCTCGTTGCTCAACCCCACACTTATGAATGAGAACATGTGGTGTTTGGTTTTCTGTTCCTGTGTTAGTTCCTGAGGATGATGGCTTCCAACTTCACTCATGTCCCTGCAAAGAACATGATCTCATTCTTTTATATGGCTGCAAAATTTTTGTATTTTTTAGTAGAGACAGGATTTCACCATGTTGACCAGGCCAGTCTCAAACTCCTGATCTCACGTGATCTACCCTCCTTGGCCTCCCACAGTGCTGGGATCACAGGCATGAGCCACTGTCCCCAGCCACCTAACAACATTTAAGACAACATAGCTACAAACATTATCTTTCTTGCTAGCACCTCTCTCTACGTTTTTAAAAAAAACTGGACTGATATTTTTTCACAGAGTAAAACAAAGCCTCAGGATAATTCAACAGGCTTCTAGTCCTCATGCTGAATACACGTGAGTCATATGTTGACTCCTGTGGCCTGCCATGTATCAGTGTCACAGCCTCTCCCACTACATCAGACCAACAGCATGACAGTTGCCAAACTTTCTTAAAAAGTCACTAACGTGTTTCAAACACATTACCTGGCATGCTAAATGTTAAACATAGTATTGCTCTAAGCGTTTTTTCCACTTTAGCATTTGCTTAAATTCCTTTCATTCAACTGTACTTCTTATGACACAACTTTCATAAAGCTGTACAAATAAGAGAGAAATTATTTCAGACAGCCCACTTAATCAATTTCCACTCTTAAACCATCCAAATAAATCTGAATTTATATTTAAAAGGTTTTTAATTTTTCTCTTCTTGTCAGTATCAATTATTAATATTAATAGTAGACATTTGCACAGTTCTTTCAATCACCTTTCATATGTATAATCTCATTTAATCTTCATAACATCCCTATGAGATAGATATTATTATCTTATTTTGCAGGTGAGAAAACTCAGGCTCAGAAAGATTAGATAACTTTCCAATAGCCAAAAAGTGACAGAGTTAGCAATCAAGTTTAAGTCTTCTGACTCTAAAACCAATGCCACTACTGTTACACCACACTGCTGGTGCCAAATTGGCAAGTACCTCCTTTCTAAATCTTTATAAGGACCTCTATCTGAAGTCAATATATCCCCCCCCCTTTTTTTTTCCTCAAGGAAGGACTTCTAGAGTTAGCAAAGAGAGACAAACAACTCTTAGATTCATGTGTTCAAGTGCCTTAGGGCACATTACAGAGATGAGGCATTATCAATGTGTGTGTGTGTGTGTGTATGTGTGTATGTGTGTATGTCGGGGGAACCAGTCCCCAATATTTCAACATAGGTTCTTTCTATTTTCCCTAAGTGTCGGCTGGTCTGATAAATAAAGAGAAAGAGTGCAAAGAGAGGAATTTCACAGCTGGGCCACCGGGGATGACATCACATATCGGTAGGTACGTGATGTCCCCTGAGTCGCAAAACCGGTAAGTTTTTATTAGGGATTTCAAAAGGGGAGGGGGTGTACAAACCGGGAGTAGGTCACAAAGATCACCTGCTTCAAAAGGCAAAAATGAACAAAGTTCACATGCTTCTGAGGTCAATAAAGATCACAAGGCAAAGGGCAAAGCAAGATCACAAGGCAAGGGCAAAATTAGAATTACTGATGAGGGTCTATGTTTGGCTGTGCACACATTGTCTTGATAAACATCTTAAACAAAAAACAGGGTTCAAGAGCAGAGAACCGGTCTGACCTCAAATTCACCAGGGTGGGATTTTTTCCTAACCCAAATAAACCTGAGGGTATTGCAGGAGACCAGGGCATATTTCAATCCTTATCTCAACCGCATAAGACAGACACTCCCAGAGCAGCCATTTATAGACCTCCCCCCAGGAATGCAATTCTTTTCCTAGGGTCTTAATATTTAATATTCCTTGCTAGAAGAAGAATTTAGCAATATCTCTCCTACTTGCACATCCATTTATAGGCTCTCTGCAAGAAGAAAAATATTTCTCTATTCTGCCTGACCCCACAGGCAGTCAGACCTTATGGTTGTCTTCCCTTGCTCCCTAAAATCGCTGTTATTCTGTTCGTTTTCAAGGTGCACTGATTTCATATTGTTCAAACACACATGTTTTGCAATCAATTTGTACAATAGTGGTTCTGAGGTGATGTACATCCTCAGCTTATGAAGATAACAGGATTAAGAGATTAAGGACAGGCATAAGAAATTATAAGATTATTGTTTGGGAACTGATAAATCTCCATGAAATCTTCACAATTTATATTCAGAGATTGCAGCAAAGACAGGCATAAGAAATTATAAAAGTATTAATTTTGGGAACTGATAAATGTCCCTGAAACCTTCACAATTTATGTTCCTCTGCCACAGCTCCAAGAGGTCCCTCTGTTCGGGGTCCCTGACTTCCCACAACGTGTGTGTGTGTGTGTGTGTGTGGTTTTGTCATGTTTTATTTTGTTTTGGATGACGTTGATTCCACTGACCCAATCATTTATGAAGTTCAAGTCTAGGCCTTTGCTGAAGGTGGCAGTCTATGAAACATGCTTCTACTCACAGAAGGCAATTTGAGAAATTTAAGTCACCAGCATAGTAGACATAATAAACTATGAGAAATATATACAATTTAGCCATTTTGTATTTTGGAATAAGGAATCTCCAAGCTCATGCAATGTAGGTTTAGAATAACATGTGTTTGTTCAGGATAGATCCTTAAATCTTATAAGATAGCGTAAAAACCAGTGAATTCTGATCAAGAAATGAAGAAACATAGCAGTATGGATATAACTTTTAAACTCTCGTAACAGTCTTCACTCCTTATCCACTTCCTTGTTACCTACCACCTCCAGGAGTGACCAACAAGTTCCCACACCTGTCATGATGCCTGAGGACCATGACTAGTGATGTGTATCCTCCAAGCATGTGAACAGTGCTGCTCACACCAAACAGTCTAGGCCTCTGGAGCTGTTTTTTCTAATGCAATGACACTTGATCTCTGTTCATCTACACTGTCTCTCCCAGCCATCCCCTCTGCAACTAAGGCATCTGTGGACATTAGTAAGACTGCTGGTAAAGGTAGAAAAGCACAGTCTCTGTTGGTAGACTGTATCAAACCTAATTAGCACACTCAGAGAACAAATGATGCTGAAATCACCAGCTTAGTGTTTTTTCACCAGTCAAGACACTTAGGAGGTGTTGCTTCATGGTAACAGGGGCTGACTTCGAATCATCACAATTTTTCTGCTTCCCATCAATAATTTTCACCATTCATCTAAAATGAAGCATGGAAGCCAGAGTCAGGCCAGGCCCCCAGAGCCCACCACCAGACTGTGTTTAGCTCTACAACAAATGAAATGTGCTGTAGTGGGCAAGTCACTGAAACTGCCACGACACTGAAATTTCTCAACTGTAAAATGGAATAACAGTACCTGCTTTACAGGTTGTTGGCAGGATTAAATGACTTGATATCATTACAATATCATCACTCCCCTTTGCCCAAGGGATAAAATCCAAATCCCTTAATGTGATTTTAAAACTCTTAATTCACTCTGCAGTTTCATCCCTTGCCATATCCACCCCTTAAATTCTCTGCTTGAGCAACTGAGTTTCTTTTCCTTCCTTAAACATGCCACTATCTTTGGCACATACTGCTCCTCTTCCCCTTCTGCATTTTTAACTTTGTTTAGGTGATTATTTAAGTTTTGGACTTGACATCAATTCTTCTAAGAAGCTTTCTCTGACGTTGCCTCTTCCCTTCCCCCAACCAAATCTACACTAGAGTATAAGTTACTTTTTGTATGAAAGCATCTGTTTATTCACTTAACAAGCATTTCTTAAGTACTAGATTACTGTTCTGGATTTTGGATAGAGTGAGCAAAAGAGACAAGGGCTATGCTATCATTCTCAGTTGGGAAGCAAGAAACCAAGTAAGTCAGCTAAGGAGTAAGCAAGAGAAATTTAGGTAGAACAAGTTCACAATCCTTTCTTCAAAACCACTGGGACTAGAAGTGTTTCAAAATTCAGAATTTTTTAATTTTATAAAAGTAATGCAGTTTATACTATTTGTTAAATCGACAGGGTCTGATGGAGCATCTCATAATCAAACACATTAATATGTCTGCAGTAAAATATTAATATATAACATTCACGATAAATTGAATAAAAAAAGATTATAGCATCATATCATTTGGTGCTCATTGGTTTGCACCAAAATTATGAGGGGAAAACCTAGTTTTCCAGAGATATTTGGATTTGGGAATTGTGGATGAGGATGATGGGATAGAGACAGGTTTGTGAGGAAAAAAGAATCCTGAGTTTAGATCAACTAGGAAGGCGTCTCTTGAAAGGCAGCATTGGAGCTGAGATATGAAAGGTTCAAAGAGGCCTGACATGTAAAAGCTACTCAAGCAATAATTAATTCCCCAATATTCTGCCCCTTACTTTTGATCATAAACTTCAACATTGTGAAGATCATGTTTTCCTAATCCACTGTTTCATTGTGTCCACAGCACAGACAAAAGTGCCTGGCTCAGAGTAGATGCTCAAAAAGACATTTGTTGAGGTAATGAAAATAATTGATTAACAAAATAAAACAAGGTTTGCTTTTGTTGTTGTTGTTTTGAGATAGAGTCTCACTCTTTCACCAGGCTGGAGTGTGTGCAGTGGTGCAGTCTCGGGGCTCACTGCAACCTCCACCTCCCAGGTTCAAGCGATTCCCCTGCCTCAGCCTCCCGAGAGGCTGGGACTGCAGGCACATGCCACCACACCCAGCTAATTTTTTGTATTTTCATAGAGATGAGGTTTCACCATGTTGGCCAGGATGGTCTCGATCTCCTGACCTTGTGATCCACCCTCCTCAGCCTCTCAAAGTGCTGGGATTACAGGTGTGAGCCACCGTGCCTGGTCAAAACAAGGTAATTTTTAAAGTGTTAAGTCAGGGAAGACTAATATATTACCCATGAAGATCAAGATCTTCCTAAAGACCACAGAAGAAGCTAGTAAAATTGACACTCAGCAGTGTTCAACTTCACTGTTTTGCTTTGTTCATTAACTTATCACAGATTACCAGCAGTACCTCTCCAGCAGCAGACACTGAGGAATGAAAGGCCTCACTCTGGGCTTCTTGCCAGAGTGGGGCACTAAGAAGTGTTTGGTAGGAAGCAAAGCAGCCGCTGACATGCAGTCATAACTAACAGTCATGTCAGTTTTAAATGTGCCTGCTCCCCAACTTGGGCCCACACCCTTCTCTCTCTCCCAGCCTGATGGGCCCTCCCTTAGGGCCAAGGCACTGTAAACTACCCAGCCTGTCCTGAATAGGAAGACATTGCATGGCTCCTCAAAGCATAATTATATGTGCCAAACTTTACATCAGAGAAACAGTCTACATGAGTAAACCCGCTTCCCAAGAGCCACCTCAGATCTTCTCATCACTTCCTCCTACATGTTCTATTTAGAGGTTTCCTAATACTGTAATTCCTTCAAGGCTCTTCTTGAAACCCTGCAATATGACAGATACATAAAATTGTAAAATCAGAGGACTAAAAGAGACATTGAGAGGCAATCTGAGTCAAATCTTCTCTGTTTCAGATACAGACACATTTAAACAAAATGCAGATGATAAGTATCTACCACCTATATTATTTTAAGCCTAGAAGACAGAAATGTTATAAAATTTCACAAGAACCCAAGTTATTGACAGTAGTGAGGGATTTACTTCTCATCCCAATAAAGATCATAATGTAGCTTTTGATTAGAAATAACATTAAAGGTTTAAAAAATTATTGGAGTCTTGAAGGAAGGAATTAATGATAAATGGCACTAAAATCAGTGTATTTAAATATTTTGTGCTCTTGCATGTGAGTGTCTTCAAGTGATCAGTGTTTAGGGTCTGATAATAAAATGATAAGGAGATGGCTCATGTTGAAGAAAGAATAAAGTTTATTGACTCTTTCAGTTTTGGAAAAATACTACTGTGCAATTTCTATCCTTTTGCTCTACAAATATATTAAGAAAAGCAAAGGTTTTATCACAAATGAGGTCATCAGTACACCTGGAAAACATTAGTGCTTCCTCCATAGGCCTCTGCACTGATGTCCATTGACGTTGCTAATAGATTGCATTAAGCAGAGCACCTAGGTTTCATCCCTCTCCCTCCCTTATACCCTTAACCTCTTAAGTTCTCTTCTACCAGAGAACCACTAGTTATAGTACATTTAGGGCTTCCCTCTAAAGAACTGATTGTTTTCAATTGCTCATTTAAGATGCTCATACATCTGTATATCAAGACCATTGTCCTTTTTAAACAATTGCTGAATTATATCCAAACTATAAAAAGTCAACATACAAAGGCCCAACAAATAACAAATGACCTACATCAGCAGGTGTATTGAGTAAGACACTACAGCATACGCAAGGCATTATGGCATGTCTTGCGCAGATGCATGGGGCATTAAGATGCAGTCATGGCCTTCAGTGAAACACTTCTCCAGTGAGACAAAGACTCCAGTAGGCATCGCTCCCTCCATGGCAGCCTGTGATAGGTACAAGGGAGAGACTTGACAACACGCAATGAAGTACAGAGGAGAAAGAACATGCTTACGTCTGCGGGAGAAACAGTTTCATCAAGAAAGTGGCATCTGCACTTAGCCTTGAAAAACAGTGAATATTTTCACATCCTTTGGATTGCAAGAAGAAAGTTGCAACTCAAATAGGCTTCAATAAAGAAAGAATCGTATTTCACATGACAAGAAGACCAGAGACAGAGAAGACTCTTGGCTCAGCAGAATTCACTTCATGAATCAGGTAGTCTCCATTTTCTCCCTCATTCTTGGTGACACTTTCCTCTTTAGTTTGGTAGTAGTAGTTCAGGTATCACATCCAGATATAGCCAAGTCCAAATAAAGAAAAGGAAGAGTCACTTTCATTGGAAAGATAAAGTCCTTAGCAGCAGGTTTCCTTTGCACTTATTGACCTGGGTTGGACCATATAGTTTCTTTAACCAATCTGCAAAGGAAAGGCAGTTACCAAAATTGGACTAGACTGCCTCTCCTTTGCAGTGGAAGGGATTTAGGGGAGACACCACAATGGACAGTATGTGGTTAAAGAAGCAGAAATGGAGTTTTGGGCATTCCAGTGGAGAGAACATCACAAACAAAAGCAAGGAGACAGAAATTGCCAGGCACGATACTAAGATGACCACAAATAAGATGCGGAAGACACGGAAAGAAGAGGAGGGAAAGGGAGAAGAGGAAAAATAATAATAAAATGTATAATTTATTCACCATTTATGTGCCAGGCCTTCTGCCCAGAAATGAACATATATCATCATACTTAATTCTCACTATGGTTTTGTGAGACATAGTATTACCCTCATTTTGCAGATGACAAAATTGAGGCTGTGGCTAGTAACTAGCAAGGACTTGAATTAACAGCAGTGGGGCTAAGGAAAATAAATGAATTTTGTAGGCCTTTGGCAACTGATTGTAGGATCTGAGGGATTAAGGAGAGGAGGGATGAAGGATGACTCAGAACTTTGAGGTCTTGGATGCTGAATGGATGGTGGCATTATTCAGATTAGAAGGGACATCAAGGGGAGTTGTTAGTTGTTCGTAGAAGGAAAGGCAAGACTTTACTACTAACTTCTTATAACTGTCCTTGATGAGAACCTTGATATTTAGAACAAGATGAGACAGCAAAACAGGAAAGATCAGTGCTAGAGACTTCCCTGTCTCAAAGGTGCTTCAGGGAAGGAAACACCCTAATTAGTTATGTTTTTCTGCCTTTCCATAACTGTCTTTAATTTCTTTTCCCTTGGCCCCATCATTGTTTGGCACTGCTCTGTTAGAAAATAGAATAAAATGTAAGAGAAAATATAATTTAAATAAGTCCATTTTACTACTTGTCAAAAAAAGTTTTGACTACAAAAGGAGTTTGCTGGAGAGAAACCTAATTAAGAAAATTGAGATTCACAAAATAAGTAGGTGAAGCTCATATAATACTCAAACATATCTCCTTCCTTTCAAACAGTTGACTTGGAAAGCCCTTTTTAGTACTCCCCGAAGGCTAGGCATGATGGCTCAGGCATGTAGTCCCAGACTTTGGGAGGCCAAGGTAGGTGGGTCGCTTGAGGTCAGGAGTTCAAGACCAGCCTGCTCAAAATGGCAAAACCGTGTCTCTACTAAAAATACAAAAAATTAGCCAAGTGTGGTGGCACAGGCCTGTAGTCCCAGCTTCCCTGGAGGCTGTGTTGGGAGGATCGCTTGAACCTGGAGAGGCTGAGGCTGCAGTGAGTGGTGTTCGCACCACTCTGCTCCAGCCTGGCTGACAGAGTGAGACCCCGTCTCAAAAAAGACACTTCCCCAAAACATGACTTAATTTGCAAACACACACCTAAAGATGTTACCTATATTTGTACAGCGCTACTATTCTTAGTTTATACATTTAAAGCTTCTCTAAGTAAGATCACAGTTGGGTTTTTGCTATGATTTCATTTTTCCTTGTTCTCCTTGGCTATCATGATCACTGTTAAGAAGCCCACAATTTTACTACTGCAATTCCTAAATATTAATGTAGCTATAGGTCCAGAAGCTAATCAGTGACAGAGTAGCCACAGATTGAGCAATATTAGAAAGTAGTTTTTTTTTTTTTTTTTTTTTTTTTTTTTTTTTTTTTTGAGACGGAGTCTCGCTCTGTCGCCCAGGCCAGAGTGCAGTGGCCAGATCTCAGCTCACTGCAAGCTCCGCCTCCCGGGTTCCTGCCATTCTCCTGCCTCAGCCTCCCGAGTAGCTGGGACCACAGGCGCCGCCACCTCGCCCGGCTAATTTTTTTGTGTGTGTTAGAAAGTAGTTATTTCTATTTTGTATTACCATGTATGCTGTATTGGCTTTTCATTGCTGAGTAATGAATTACCGCAAGTTTAGTAGCTTAAAACCACACCCATTTATTGGGTCATAGTCCTGTAAGTTGGAGTCCTGTGTGGCATGACAGGTTTCCAGTTATGATATCATAAGGCTGAAATTAAGTTGTCAGCTGGCTGAGTTTGGCAGTTCTGGGGAAAATCTGCTTCAAACCTCCTATTTATTGTTGTCCGAATTCAGTCCCTTGCAGTCCTACGACTGAAGTCTCCCTTTCCTTGATAGCCGCTGGCCACCTCCTAGAGGCCATTCTTAGGCCTTTTCCATGTGGCCCCACAGGCAGGTCACAATATGAAGTTTGCTTTCTTCCAGGCCAGCTAGAGAACATTTTTAGGACTCCCTTTTAAAAAACCAACCAAGAAAACCCTTTGTTTTTAAAGAATTCATGTGATTAGGTAAGGCCTACTCAGATAATATCTTTATTTTAACATGAACTAATCAATAACCTTAATTACATCTCCAAAATCCCTTTGCCATGTAAAATAACATAATCAAAGGAACATCACTAGAAGGTATACATCATGTGGCCATCTTAGAATTCTGCTTACCACACATGCTGATAGCTGTGGTACAGCTGCAAATAGCTCATTTCCACCATTATTTGTATTCTTGTTTATAACAGCTATTGTAACTATTATAAATTCCTCATAAATTCTGGATAACTTTTCTTTTTAGTTATTCTCCAATATGCCTATCTATTTTCTTTTCTTATACTTGCCTTTTAAAACTTGTTTTCCTTTTGTCTTACTCCATTCTGCTGCAATTGCATTTTCTTTCTCCTTTTATTTCTCCTTTGTTATTCATCTTTGTTCTACCCATCTCTACACTCCTCTTTCTCTGTTTTTAGGTAAAGTTATCGTCATTTTGAGTGTCTTTTACACACAAGTGCTCTGTAATTAGTTATAATAATAGGTTACACTTCTATAATGTCTCTAGTCAAAACCTCAAAGCTTACAAGCATTAATTATGCCTCATAATGTATTTGTGAGGAAGAGAAAGGTGATTATTCCATTTTACAGTTGGGAAAATGAAGACTCAAAGAGATCGAATGTGTTCCCTACGTCACCCAGTTAGTAGAGAAAATAGAAGGGTTGAAGCTTGGTCATGTGTCTTCCCCTGCCTCTGAGAATTCTTGGGGAACTTTTAAAAATCCCTCCCAGTGATTCTCATTTCAGGGTGTATCTTTCACCTCTGCTGCCAACTGGAATTCATGCAAGGATGATATGCTCAGGAAGGAGTTGCCAGTGACTACAAGGCCTGACAGCACGTGTGGAGGGATGTTGTACAGGTGAAAGAATCAGCGCCAAATCCTACCAGTGGTCAGGTTGAATTGAAGAGTGGGGAGCCCCTGAACTAAAAGGGACCATGGACACTAGTTCTTACTTGACAAGTTATAAAAACGGGACTCAGAGAAGTGAAGGGACTTCAACTTTATACTGGAATGAGCTCAGAGCTGAGCTGGTGTCGGGCTCCAAGTATTGGGGCTCACAGAGCAATGGAACCCCCTAGAGGTGGGGGGAGAAAGGAGAAGTTGAGGGCCTGGGAGGTGGCCTGGGCTGAAAGTATGGCTCTGCATTTTGGGTGGGGAAGGAAGGAAAGACATTGAAATGTATGTTAAATGTACGCATACCTAATATGCTTCCTAGAGATGTATGGGGAAATTCTATCTCCTGGTCAACAATGCTTGCAAAGGAAGCAAACCTTTTGTTCTTTATCTGTGGCTTCATTCTGGTTCCTACTGGTAAAAGGGAGTTGGTCTTATTTTCTATTTTTCACATCTTTTTGTCTTAAAATACTTTTCTAATTTCCAAACTCTCCCCACTCCCAACCACCATGTTCTTTCCCCACAGAAGAGTGTTTGAAGACAAGATATAATGGTCAGATTAATTTAAGGGGAACACAGTTTGAATTAGTCTAAGCAATGTGACTTTCTCATATCTTTCGTCTTCTACTGTTCTAGAAAAGGAATGGGCATTGGTTATAAGAAGATCCATCTTATAATTGTAAAGTTGTCTTTCTTAAATAAGGAAATGCTCTTAAAGGTACTTTTGAAGATAATCTTTCACAGAAAGCACACACAGACACACACACATAGACTTGTCCTATGGAGAAGTGACATTTGCATAAATATTTCATGTGCACAGGTGGAGTCAAAAGGTTATCCTGTGAATGGTTCACAGGCACTCAATACTCAAACCAGAAAATTGCAAAACAGCATGAAAATGGCAGAATTTGCAGTTTTATTGTGCCTGAAATCTTCAAGTGAAACTGCCCGTGACCTTTCTTCATTATAGTCTTTATGGCTTTCATTTTTTACCCGTAGAGCTGAAACATGAAGCCTATGAAAATTCAGAAAATTCGTGGATTTGTCCACTTTAAAATTTTCAAAAATAAATTTATTTTTCAGGACATTTATTATTTTGACCATAAAAGCTTTTAAAAAAAAATAACCTGTCTGCCTAGATCTAGCTTGACACAGTTACCAAAGCTTCCTGAAATACTGTATGTTTAAATGGAATTTGAAAATTTCGTGTAGATAAATGACCTTCATGGAGGAATGTTTTTCACTAAATTGAATTGTCAAAAATTGACAGCAATTATTTTTCAGGATAAAGCTTTCTGAAGGTCCAGTTCTCACTTTCCTCCTAAGTATACCTTAAAAATTAGGTATACATTAGTTTTTAGTCCTAAAACACACATATAATTCTGAATTTTGAGACACCATTATTATTATAATAATTGTGATCCCATTATTTGTGCTTTTTTAATATTACAAAGGTAAGATTTTGAGGCACATTTATAAAAATTCTCTAAATTATATTAAAGTCATTAACATGCTTAATACAGAAAAATGTTTAGAATTATAAAATACAGGATATGGGTATATATTCTAGCTTTTGTTTGATACTTTGCATAATTAAGTGCTAAAAATCATACTTTTACAGACTATTACAAGATCGTGGGGAAACTAATGACATAATGTTCAGTGAAAAGATCAGGACAGCTCTGGGGGCTCCGGTCCTTGACAAGTGTCCTCCTCCTACCTGCCACCATCTATCCTGAACAAAGTAGTGAGTGTTAGGATTTGGATGGCTGGCAAGCTGATACATTTCAATGTCTCTTATGGTTTTGTGTTTTTCTTTCATGTTGCAAAACTAGCAATGAAGGAGAACTTCCTTAACTTGGTAAACATTACATAAAGCAAACATTATCTATAATGAAGAAACTTTAGATGCTTAAGATTGTGAATACTATGCCCACTGTCATTGCTATATGTAAAATCAAGGAGATAAGAGGTGTAAGCATTGGAAAGGAAGAGATGGCATTGTCATTATTTTCTAATGATGTGATTATCTATACAGAATACTTGCATAGTAAACTATTGGAACTACTAAGTCAGCTGAACAACATTGTTGGATCTAAGATCAACTTACAACCCTCAGTAATGATCACAATTTCTCTACATTGCAAGTAATTACTTTTAAATATTTGTAAAAGACCATGATAGTAGCATTTTAAAATCTTTAAAGTATCTAGGAATCAACAAAGAATTCATGATACCTGTATGAAGAAAATATTAAACAACATTAAAGGACATAAAGGAAGATCTGATACAATGGAGAAAGCATTCTGCGCTCCTAGATGGAGTTATTTAATATTATAGAAATGTTCTTTCTCCTCCTCACGAATGCATCTACAAATTCATCTATAAATATAGCACAAATCACTTTTTTAAAGAATTAAATTTATTCTTAAATTTACATGGAAGGGAAAAGTCCATGAATATCTAAACCAATTTTGAAAACACACACACACATACACACACACACACACAAAGACAAGTTGCCTTACCAAAATAAAAACATACCACAAAGCCATAATTAAAACGATGTAATAATATAAACACAAAATCCAGTGGAGTAGAATTAAGGAGTCAGAAGTAAACTTATGTATAAATGGGAGTGTAGAAGTGAAAGTGTAAGGAATAAGGAAAGGATCCAGTTTCAGCTTTCTACTTATGGCTAGCCAATTTTCCCAGCACCATTTATTAAATAGGGAATCCTTTCCCCATTTCTTGTTTCTCTCAGGTTTGTCAAAGATCAGATGGCTGTAGATGTGTGGTATTATTTCTGAGGACTCTGTTCTGTTCCATTGGTCTATATCTCTGTTTTGGTACCAGTACCATGCTGTTTTGGTTACTGTAGCCTTGTAGTATAGTTGGAAGTCAGGTAGCATGATGCCTCCAGCTTTGTTCTTTTGACTTAGGATTGTCTTGGAGATGCGGGCTCTTTTTTGGTTCCATATGAACTTTAAAGCAGTTTTTTCCAATTCTGTGAAGAAACTCATTGGTAGCTTAAGGGGGATGGCATTGAATCTATAAATGACCTTGGGAAGTATGGCCATTTTCATGATATTGATTCTTCCTATCCATGAGCATGGTATGTTCTTCCATTTGTTGGTGTCCTCTTTTATTTCACTGAGCAGTGGTTTGTAGTTCTCCTTGAAGAGGTCCTTTACATCCCTTGTAAGTTGGATTCCTAGGTATTTGATTCTCTTTGAAGCAATTGTGAATGGAAGTTCATTCATGATTTGGCTCTCTGTTTGTCTGTTACTGGTGTATACGAATGCTTGTGATTTTTGCACATTAATTTTGTATCCAGAGACTTTGCTGAAGTTGCTTATCAGCTTAAGGAGATTTTGGGCTGAGACAATGGGGTTTTCTAAATATACAATCATGTCATCTGCAAACAGGGACAATTTGACTTCTTCTTTTCCTAACTGAATACCCTTGATTTCTTTCTCTTGCCTGATTGCCCTAGCCAGAACTTCCAACACTATGTTGAATAGGAGTGGTGAGAGAGGGCATCCCTGTCTTGTGCCAGTTTTCAAAGGGAATTTTTCCAGTTTTTGCCCATTCAGTATGATATTGGCTGTGGGTTTGTCATAAATAGCTCTTATTATTTTGAGGTACGTTCCATCAATACCGAATTTATTGAGCGTTTTTAGCATAAAGCGCTGTTGAATTTTGTCAAAAGCCTTTTCTGCATCTATTGAGATAATCATGTGGTTCTTGTCTTTGGTTCTGTTTATATGCTGGATTATGTTTATTGATTTGCGAATGTTGAACCAGCATTGCATCCCAGGGATGAAGCCCACTTGATCATGGTGGATAAGCTTTTTGATGTGCTGCTGAATCCGGTTTGCCAATATTTTATTGAGGATTTTTGCATCGATGTTCATCAGGGATATTGGTCTAAAATTCTCTTTTTTTGTTGTGTCTCTGCCAGGCTTTGGTATCAGGATGATGTTGGCCTCATAAAATGAGTTAGGGAGGATTCCCTCTTTTTCTATTGATTGGAATAGTTTCAGAAGGAATGGTACCAGCTCGTCCTTGTACCTCTGGTAGAAATCTTTCCTTACTCCTTATACGAAAATTAATTCAAGATGGATTAGAGACTTAAATGTTAGACCTAATACCATAAAAACCCTAGAAGAAAACCTAGGTAGGACCATTCACGACATAGGCATGGGCAAAGACTTCATGTTTAAAACACCAAAAGCAACGGCAGCAAAAGCCAAAATTGACAAATGGGATCTCATTAAACTGAAGAGCTTCTGCACAGCAAAAGAAACTACCATCAGAGTGAACAGGCAACCTACAGAATGGGAGAAAATTTTTGCAATCTACTCATCTGACAAAGGGCTAATATCCAGAACCTACAAAGAACTCAATCAAATTTACAAGAAAAAAACAAACAACCCCATCAAAAAGTGGGCAAAGGATATGAACAGACATTTCTCAAAAGAAGACATTCATACAGCCAACAGACACATGAAAAAATGCTCATCATCACTGGCCATCAGAGAAATGCAAATCAAAACCACAATGAGATACCATCTCACACCAGTTAGAATGGCGATCATGAAAAAGTCAGGAAACAACAGGTGCTGGAGAGGATGTGGAGAAATAGGAACACTTTTACACTGTTGGTGGGATTGTAAACTAGTTCAACCATTATGGAAAACAGTATGGCAATTCCTCAAGGATCTAGAACTGGAAATAGCATTTGACCCAGTGATCTCATTACTGGATATATACCCAAAGAATTATAAATCATGCTACTATAAAGACACATGCACACGTATGTTTATTGCGGCACTATTCACAATAGCAAAGACTTGGAATCAACCCAAATGTCCATCAGTGACAGACTGGATTAAGAAAATGTGGCACATATACACCATGGAATACTATGCAGCCATAAAAAAGGATGAGTTTGTGTCCTTTGTAGGGACATGGATGCAGCTGGAAACCATCATTCTTAGCAAACTATCACAAGAACAGAAAAACAAACACCGCATGTTCTCACTCATAGGTGGGAACTGAACAATGAGATCACTTGGACTTGGGAAGGGGAACATCACACACCGGGGCCTATCATGGGGAGGGGGGAGGGGGGAGGGATTGCATTGGGAGTTATACCTGATGTAAATGACGAGTGATGGGTGCTGACGAGTTGATGGGTGCAGCACAGCAACATGGCACAAGTATACATATGTAACAAACCTGCACGTTATGCACATGTACCCTAGAACTTAAAGTGTAATAATTTAAAAAAAAAAGTGAAAGTGGTGCCACAAATCATTGGAGAAAGTATACTTTGGTAAAGGGTGTTGGGAAAACTGGCTCACTATAGGAAGAAAGGTCAAACTAACTCCATTGGATTACAGATCTAAATATAAAACATTATTTCATAAAATCAACTTATTTATACATTAATTCAGCATGTATTTATTGAGCACATACTCTATGCTAAGCACTGCTCTGGGTACTAAGCATACTTCAGTTTGCAAAATAGACCAAGCTCCCTCCCTTTGAGGAGTTTACATTCTAGCAGAGGAGACAGACAATGACAATCAACATAATAAATAATAATAATGAAATAAGGGAAAAAAGGGGAATAAGGATGGGGTAGGAAGTGCAAAGGTATGGAGTCACGATTCTAAAAGGGGTACTCATGGCACAATTTAATGAGGAAGTGATGGTAGAACAGAGGCTTGAAAACAGTGAGGGAGTTGGCCATGCAGATATTTGGAGGAAGAGTATTACTGGAAGAAGGCAAAGGCCCTAAGGGAAGCTGTGCCTGTCATGTTCTAGGAACAGGAAGGACGCCAGTGTGGCTAGAGCTGAGCAAGTTTGGGGCTTGACGTGGGAATTCACTGGAAGTTTTAAGCAGAGGAATGGCATCATTTGATCTATACTATTAAAGAAACCCTGGCTACTGAGTTGCAAAAGACAGCAAGGGGGAAAGGGTAATTGCAATAATCCAAATGAGAGATGATGGGATGGTGGATTAGGGGGTAGCAGTAGAGATGAAACAAGGTGGTTAGACTATAGATACATTTTGAAACCAAAACCATCAGATTTCCTGATACATTGAGCCAGGGGTGTGAAAAAGGGGTGAGTCCAGGATGATCTGGATTTCTGGTCTAAGAAAATGGAAGGATAGAATTGTCACTGATTAAGGAAATAGAGTAAAATACGGTACTACATATTTTGAACTAGTAGTGGAGACGTCCTCCTTAAATAAAACTCCAAGTGCAAAGCAGAAAGCCAAACTTTGATTACTTTGATTATATCAATATTAAGGATTTCCATTACATGAGGAACACCATGGAAAACGTTGACAAACTGATGAAGGCTGGAGAAATTATTTAAAATTTCTAAAATTACCAAGTGATTAATATCTGAAGTATATCAGGAAGGCTTACAAATCAAACAATAACAACAAAGACAGACCGTATTTTTTTTTAAATGGGCAAAATAAGATCCTTGGAAGAGATAAACAAAAGACAATCACATTAGGAATAGAGTCATTAAGAAGTTTATTGTGGCACTATTCACAATAGCAAAGACTTGGAACCAACCCGAATGTCCATCAGTGGTAGACTGGATTAAGAAAATGTGGCACATATACGCCATGGAATACTATGCAGCCATAAAAAGGATGAGTTAATGTCCTTTATAGGGACATGGATGCAGCTGGAAACCATCATTCTCAGCAAACTATCACAAGGACAAAAAAACCAAACACTGCATGTTCTCACTCATAGGTGGGAATTGAACAATGAGATCACTTGGACACAGGAAGGGGAACATCACACACTGGGGCCTATTGTGGGGAGGGGGGAGGAGGGAGGGATAGCATTAGGAGATATACCTAATGTAAATGACGAGGTAATGGGTGCAGCACACCAACATGGCACATGTATACATATGTAGCAAACCTGCACGTTGTGCACATGTGCCCTAGAACTCAAAGTATAATAATAAAAAAAAAAGAAGTTACAGAAACTCAAAAATGATGATATATCACATTACACCTATTGTATTTGAAACATCAGAAAACATCATCATAGCTCGTGATTTCAGAGACATGGGAACGCTTGTGTGCTGCTGACAGGAGGGTAGAACAGTGTGTACGAACTGTCAGTGTTTACTTAAATTGGGTATACACATCTCTATGACCCAGCAATCTCATTGTTGGGTATGAATATTCCACAGACAAGGCCAGGCACAGTGGCTCACGCCTGTAATTCCAACACTTTGGGAGGTCAAAGTGGGTGGATTACCTGAGGTCAAGAGTTCAAGACCAGCCTGGCCCACATGGTGAAACCCTATCTCCACTAAAAATACAAAAAAAATAGCCAGGTTTGGTGGTGCATGCCTGGAGTCCCAGATACTTGGGAGGCTGAGGCAGGAGAATCGCTTGAACCCAGGAGGCAGAGGCTGAAGTGAGCCAAGATCATGCCACTACACACCAATCTGGATGACACAGCGAGACTCTGCCTCAATTAAAGAAAAAAAAAAGAATACGTTTTATAGATTTTACCATTGTCAATTTCCTGGTTTAGTGTACTGTGGTTATAGAGTACTATGGCTATGATGTACCATGGCATAGTTGGAGGTTGGTTAAAAGGTCCTTGGGACTTCCATGTACATATTTTACAACTCACTATACATCTACAATTATTTCAGAATAAAAGTCAAATGCAAATACACACAAAAATACACATTTTTAAGAACACAAAATAGTATATGTCAAATATATTACAATGATTGCTTGTGCTAGTAAGGGAATGAGAGGCAATAATGAAAAAGGTCACAGATTGGGTAGATGTGTGTATGTATAGATGGACGGAGATAGATAGATAGATAGATAGATAGATAGATAGATAGATAGATAGATAGACAGATAGATAGATAGATACATAGATGACACAGTAAAAACAAAAAAAGAACCTTGCGCAGGCCAATGTTCATAGTATGTCATATACTGAGACATAAAATAACTCTCTGTACCTCTGTTCAAGACAAAAATTAAGATACAAGACTTTTAGAACAAGATAATCTTAACTTTGTAACAAAACTCTAGTTGCTTAGGTAAAGGGACTGAAAAGAAATATGTTAAGAGTAGCTATGTCTGAATGTTGGGAATACAGTTTATTTTCTTTTATTTTCTGTATTTTCCAATGCTCTACGGGAAGCTTACGTGCTATTATCATCAGAAAAAAATAAACATTATTTAAAGATATTTAAGATTCCGAAGATTATTGCAGATAAAAAATATGTACACAATTTCTATTCAGAGAAACAAGCAAATATGCCTTCCAGGCTCTTGTCTTTTATATTCTTCTTCTGATAAGTTCACAAATTCCTAGAGACTAAAGATCTCCAAAGACAATAATCTAATCCTTAAACTCAGCACCTCACCTATACATTTTCTTTCCCATTGCCTGCTACATATCTCTGACTAGCTGTCCATCCAGAATCATAAACTAAATGCAACTGAACACAAAGAAGATCACTCTGTTATCATATTTTTATAAACTGCACCACCAAACTCTAGTTAATGTAAACTGCCAAGATAGAATAATATAAGCACTTTCATTGGCCAATATAGAAAATGCAAAGAGAAGAAATGTTGACGTTCTCAGGTGTGTCTGGGAATGCTTCAGAGATTTGAATTAAGACTTTAAGGTGAGCAAGCCTTGGTCAGCTATTAAAGAGTGTACATGCATAATATATTTGGAGAACATCAAGTCCCTGGTTTAACTAGGGCTGGATCATGAGCATAAGAGACAGGCTGGAGCAAATCTGAAGAGTGTTATGAGTATGTACAAAGTATGAGCATCGATTTTAAATGCTGAACAACTGCTGAAGAAATTTAAGCAAATAAATGGGATAGTTCAATTATATTTCAGAAAGACAATCTCAGTTGTTAGTGTTGAGGATGATTTGAAGGGAGCAGAGATAGAGAACTAGCAAAAGTGCTGTTACAATAAATCTGGACAAGAACAAAGAGAGTTTAGACTAAAGTAGAGGTAGGGGTAAGTGGATGGATTCAAGAGCTATCTAGCATGTAGAATTTATAGGATATAATGACTAACTGAATGTAACAGGCGAGAGAAATGGAAGTATAAAGGATAACTACACATTCTGGCCTATACAACTGGTATCATTAGTTACTGTCACGCCTCTGAAATACATTCTACACTCCTATTTCTGTTGCAATCAACATAGTTCAGGATCCTATTGCTCTGACTACTTTAGACCTTCTAACTGTTTTCCAAGACTACAGTTTCCTCTTCAGTCTTACAATCCATTGTATATATCACCACTAGTACGATATTTTAAATGCTACTGATCAAGTTACTCAAGTGGGGGGAAACTCTTCAAAAGATGGCTATTGCTTACAGCAACACCATGTTAAATCCTTAGCATGATGTTTCAAAGCCTCATCTATCATATTACAAAATCTACCTTCAATAACATTTTTCATGCATCCTACTCATAAAGAAAAATATTGATACATTGGACTCATTAAAATTAACTCTTCTTTATCAAAATACATCTTTAAGATAATGACCTCAAGGTTCATCCATGTTGTCACATATTACAGAATTCCCCTATTTTTTAAGGCTGAACAATATTCCATTGTATGTATATATCACATTTTCTTTATTTATTCATTCATTAAGGGGCATTTATGTTTTTTCCACATCTTGGGCACTGTGATACAAAGAACATAGGAGTGATAATATATCTACAATATCCTGATTCCAATTCTTTTGGATATATACACAGAAATGGGATTGCTAAATCATACTGTGGTTCTATTTTTAATTTTTTGAGGAACCTCAGTGCTTCTGGCACACTCATGGGATGCCAAGCCATCCAGCAGAAGTTTTGATGACATCAGGACATGATTATGGCATACTCCAAGATCTCACCCTGCTCTGGACAAATGAAAAAAAAATACACTATCCTACACTTGCATACATAATACAGCGGACAGAGCCCCAGAAAATGTCATTTTCCCTCTGGTATTATACAATACTCCAAGTGAAATATGAAATGCACTAGGTACGAATCTTTTACAAATTTTGCAGTTGACTTGCCTGTGAAATATGATGAATTTGAAAACAAAATACTTAACAGGAGATATCTTTATGGAATCTCTCTTAGTGAAGTGTGCTATTGCCAAAACAAATATGGTTTATTTCATGGCCGGTATTATATCCTGCTTAATTATTATTGTCCCTGTTACAATTAAAAATCAGCAAAAATTTAGATAGCAATTTCCAGCATCCTGAGTTTAAGATGACTATTTTTAAGATTCATTTGAAAATATATGCAGTGTACATGACAAAATAATTTTACAATATCATAATGATGCAAACCATAAGGATCACACTTGCTGAGCTAATGAATAAATGTCTTGTATCGTACATATGTAGGATAGCCTAAAAACGAATTATCTGTAATAAATTATAGCATAGTCTCTTAGCACATACATATCCTCTAGATATTTGGCAAAGAAAAATAATGAAAAGTTATGCAAATGAATAATTAGAAGGAACCAGCAGATGTTTGACTATATCAATAGTTTTCTAGGCAACAAGTACATAATTCATCCAAAAGACATATGTTTAAATAAGCTTCTATGGTTCCTTTTCTTGTATTTTCAACAAGCTTTATAAACTGAAAAAGCAGCAGCTCCTTCAAAATGACTTCGAATATCAAAAGTATAAATATTTTAAACTTGTAACATATATGAAGGATTTTTTCTAATGTTGGAAGAGTTAATGTGTGGTTTTGTGTGTTTGTTTGTTTGCATTCAAAATGATGATTATATTGGAAGGAAATACACCAAAGGGTTAACCCAGAGATTTGGCTATACAAATAGCCAAATCTTCTGTGTGGTAAACAGTATTTTTTAATTATTTTTTATTTTTTATTTTTGTGGGTACACAGTAGATATATGTATTTATGGGATACATGAGATACTCTGATACAGACATGCAAAACACAATAATCGCAGCAGGGTAAATGGGGTAGCCATCACCTCAAAAAGAGTTTGATTTTTAAGAAAATCTTTATGAGTGTTTTTATATAACTGATGTCATTTAAATTGAAAAAATTAATTAAGTCACACTGAATGTTAGTCAGAAATTCTGCTTAATACAAATAAATTATACTATATAAACTGATATGGCACTTTAGATAACAAAAAATGGAAGTAATTTGTTGAAAAACAGAAGTGAAAGTTAATTGAGATATTAAAAATTTGAACTGGAAGAACTGACTTATTTATACTAGTAAATAAGTAAAAGTAAACATGTTTATAATGTATGTGATGACAAAAATGGTGAGGCAAATAAGTCAAAATAATAAAGAGAGAAATAACACCAAAATTCATCTTCAAAAAAGGGACATAGTGGCTCACTAGACACAACCAGGAAGTGCCACTCTCACTGAAAGAGACCAAATTATTGAGTAAGCCACCATAATTTGGGCAGATCCTCAGAAAGAAAAAGCCAAGAGTGGATAGAGGGATGATACTGAAGCTGAGGCTGTAGAGGGAAGAAGCTGAGAACTCTGTGTGGAATACCCAAATGCTAGGGCTAGTACCTCTCCACAAATGGCTCCTGGGAAAAAAGTGAGTGAGGGAAACGAGGGACAGCTCACTCTCACCATGGACCTCTGAAATCCTAGCTGCAGAGGACCCTGCATCTCCCATGGATGTGGGAACTGGGAGGGAATCTCTCCGTGGGAAGCAGGCAGAGACAGGCCTTCAGGTGGTGCAGAGCCTGGGAACTTTCTGTGCCACACACACCCAACCCCTAGGACTCCCCATCCCGCTCCAGGAGGCACTGGACCACCCTGCCAGGAGAGCAGGGCTGGCTTCCCTTTGGGACTAGGGTACGTCTGCTCTGCAAGCCTTCCTGCCTACCAGCCCCTCAAAAGCACAGGCCTAGCTGCCCTGCAGGAACAGCTGCACAACGTAGCTTCTGCAGCCCAGTCTGACTGTGTTGCTCCATCTGAGTACTTTCCCAGTGATCTGGAATCACACTGATTCCCCCAGCATAGCTGGAAGCTGACCCTATGCTGAGGAATGTCCTGGTGCCCCACAGGGCTACAGCGTACAGCTCAGAAGTACCAAACCAAGATTGGTGGCCAGCAGTCAAGTGGGGGAAGAGCCTCCACCCTCAGAGCACTGAGAGAGGTGAGATGCACAGGTTCCTGGGCCAGAAGGGGTATGGGATGTCTCCCTACCACAGCCTCTGCCTGAGGGAGTCCCATGGCCTGGAACACCTAACAAAAGAAATGTGACTGTGGCACCGATGACTGAAAGGGGCTTCCCCAAGGCCCAGGAGTGTACCTGGGAAGGAGGCCATCTCTCCTAACCTACTCCTACCCCCACTGCTGAGCATGCCCACGAATGTGAGAAAGTACCACGTGGCTGGTTATTACCTTAGTCATTGGCCACTACTCTCAAGTGCCACCTACTGGATTGAAGCCCAAACTACATCAAAAATTATCCTGCTAATATATATACCCGTGAAACCAAGCAAAAGCAAAATAATTTATCCCTACGTAAAGATCCTATTCAAAGCCCTTGTTCTCCGAAAGCATTCAGAAATGAAGCGAAGTGACAATCCTCAACTTTCATCGTAGTTAAAGGAACACCAGCCCTCCCAGATGAGAAAGATCAGCACAAGAACTTTGGCAATTCAAAAAGCCAGAGGGTCCCCTTACCTTCAAATAAGTCCACTGTCTCTCCAGCAATGATTCTTAACCGTTCTGAAATGACTGCAATAACAAACACATTTCAGAATCTGGATGGCAAGGAAGCTTATCAAGATTCAGGAGGGAGTTGAAACCCAATCCAAGGAATCCAGTAAAACAATCCAAGAACTGAAAGACGAAATAGACGTTTGAAGAAATAACCACACTAAATTTCTAGAGCTGAAAATTTTACCACAAGTATTTCATAGCAAAATAGAACATATTAAGAGCAGAATAGACCACGCTGAGGAAAGGGTCTCAGAGCTTGAAGACTAGTTCTTTAAATCAACTCAGTCAGACAAAAATAAATTTAAAATAAATTTTTTAATAAACAAAAATTTTTTAAGTCACACTGACAAATATGGGATTATGTAAAGAGATCAAATCTATGACTCACTGGCATTCTAGAGAGAAAAAAATAGAGAATAGGCGAATTGGAAAATAGATTTAAGTATATATTCCATAAAAAAATTTCTTAACCTTGCTAGGCAGGTTGGCATACAAATCCAAGAAATAGAGAATCTCAGAAAGATACTATATAAAACAATCATCCCCAAGGCACATAGTCATCAGATTCACCAAAGTCAACAAAAAAGAAAAAAATCTTAAAGGGAGCTAGTGAGGAATCAAGTTGCATACAGGGGGAGCTTCATCAGGCTAGCAGTAGAAATCTTACAAGCCAGAAGGTACTGGGGGCCTATTTTCAGCATCTTTAAAGAAAAGAAATTCCAACCAAGAATTTCATATCCTGCCAAAATAAGCTTCATAAGTGAAGGAGAAATAAAATCCTCAGACAAGCAAATATTGAGGGAATTTGTTTCAATTAGACCAGCCTTCCATGAGGTTCTTGAAGGAGTGCTAAACATGGAATAAAAAGAATAACACCTGCTACCACACAAACACACTTAAGCATATAGGCCACAGGCACTATAAAGTAACTACACAATCAAGTCTATATAACAACCAGCTAAAAATATGATGACAGGATCAAAATCACACATATCAATATTAACCTTAAATGTAAATGGGCTAAGTACCCCCACTTAGAAGACATGGAGTGGAAAGCTAAATAAAAAGGCAAGATCCAACCTGTTTAATGGCACTCACAGAATCAAAGTAAAGGAATGAAGAACAATCTACCAGGCAAACAAACAAAAAGAGAAAAAGAGTTACTATTCTTATATCAGATAAAACAGACTTTAAACAAATACAAATTAAGAGGGACAATGAAAGACATTTAATATGGTTTGAATTTGTGTCCCTGCACAAATCTCATGTTGAATTGGAGGAGGAGCCTGCTTGGAGGTGATTGAATCTTGGGATTCTCATGAGATCAGATGGTTTAAAAGCACGTGTCATGGGTCAGGCACGGTTGCTCATGCCTGTAATTCTAGCACTTTGGAAGGCCGACGTGGGTGGATCACCTGAGGTCAGAGGTCAAGACCAACCTGGCCAACATGGTGAAACCCAGGCTCTACTAAAAATACAAAAATTAGCCTGACCTGGTGGTGTGTGCCTATAATCCCAGCTACTCAGAAGACTGAGGCAGGAGAATGTCTTGAAATTGGGAGGCAGAGGCTGCAGTGAGCTGAGATCACGCCACTTAACTCTAGCCTGGGCAATAGAGCGGGACTCCATCTAAAAAAAAAAATTGTATGTGTCACTTCTTCCCCCTTTGTCTTCTCTCTCTCTCCTGTCACCATGTGAAGAAGGTCCTTGCTTCCCCTTTGCCTTCTGCTGTGATTGTAAGTTTCCTGAGACCACCCGGTCAGGCTTCCTGCTAAGCCTACTGAATTGAACTGTGAGTCCATTAAGCCTCTTTTCTTCATAAATTATTCAGTCTCTCAGGTAGTTCTTTATAGTAGTGTGAAAATGGACTAATGCAACATTACATAATGATACAGGGTACAATCCAACAAAAAACTTAACTATCTTAAATATATACACACCCAACATCAGAGCACACAGATTCATAAAAATATGTTATTTGTGGCCTACAAAAAGACTTAGACAACCACACAATAACAGTGAGAGATTTCAACATCCTACTGACAGCATTAGACTGATTATTAAGGTAGAAAACTAACAAAGATTTTCTGCATATGGCTAGCCAGCTTTCCCAGCACCGCTTACTGAGTGGGACATCCTTTTCCCATTGCTTGTTTTGGCAGGTTTGTTGAAGATCAGATGGTTGTAGATATGTGGTGTTATTTCTGAGGTCTCTGTTCTGATCCATTGGTCTATTTGTCTGTTTTGGTACCAGTACCATGCTGTTTTGATTACTGTAGGCTTGTAGTATAGCTTGAAGTCAGGTAGCATGATGCCCCCAGTTTTGTTCTCTTTGCTTAGGATTGTCTTGGCTATATGGGGTCTTCTCTGATTCCATATGAAATTTAAAATAGTTTTTTTCTAATTCTGTGAAGAATGTTGATGGTAGTTTGATGGGAATAACATTGAATCCATAAATTACTTTGGGTAGTATGGCCATTTTCATGATATTGATTCATCCTATCCATGAGCATGGAATGTTTTGCCAATTATTTGCATCCTCTCTTATTTCTTTATGCAGTGGTTTGTAGTTTTCCTTGAAGAGATCCTTCACATCCCTTGTTAGCCATATTCCTAGGTATTTTATTCTCTTGTAGCAATTGTGAATGGGAGTTCATTCATGATTTGGCTCTCTGATTGTCTATTATTGGTGGGAAGGAGCGCTTGTGATTTTTACACATTGATTTTGTATCCTTAGACTTTGCTGAAGTTGCTTATCAGTTTAAGGAGTTTTGGGGCTGATATGATGGGGTTTTCTAAATATGAAATCATGTTGCTACAAACAGAGACAATTTGACTTCTTCTGTTCCTATTTGAGTATTCTTTATTTCTTTCTCTTGCCTAATTGTCCTGACCAGAACTTCCAATACTATTTGAATAGGAGTGGTGAGAGAGGGCATCCTTGTCTTGTACTGGTTTTCAAGGGGAATGCTTCCAGCTTTTGCCCATTTGTTATGATATTGGCTATGGGTTTATCATAAATAACTCTTATTATTTTGAGATATGTTCCATCAATACCTAGTTTATTGAGAGTTTGTAACATGAAGGGATGTTGTGTTTTATCGGTCTTCTCTGTGTCCGTTAAGATAATCATATGGTTTTTGTCTTTGGTTCTGTTTATGCGATGGATTATATTTATTGATTTGCATATGTTGAACCAGTCTTGCATCCCTGGTATGAAGCCCCCTTCCTTACACCTTATAGAAAAATTAATTAAAGATGGATTAAAGACCTAAATGTAAAACCAAAACCCTAAAAACCTTAGAAAAAAACCTAGACAATACCATTCAGTACATAGGCATAAGCAAAGGCTTCATGACTAAAATACCAAAAGCAATTGCAACAAAAGCCAAAATTGACAAATGAGATCTAATTAAGCTAAAGAGCTTCTGCACAGAAAAAAAAAAAAAAAAAAAAACTATCATCAGAGTGAACAGGCAACCTACAGAACAGGAGAAACTTTTTGCAAACTATCCATCTGACAAAGGTCTAATGTCCAGAATTTACAAGGAACTTAAAATAATTTACAATAAAAAAACATCAGAAAGTGGGCAAAGGATATGAACAGACACTTCTCAAAAGAAGACATTTATATGGTCAACAAACATTAAAAAAAAATTAAAAAGTTCAACATCACTGATCATCAGGGAAATGCAAATCAAAACCACAATGAGATACCATCTCATGCCAGTCAGAATGGCGTTTATTAAAAAGTCAAGAAACAATAGATGCTGGGGAGGATGTGGAGAAATATGAACACTTTTATACTGTTGGTGGGAACATAAATAGTTCAACCATTGTGGAAGGCAGCATGGCGATTCCTCAAGGATCTAGAACCAGAAATGTCATTTGACCCAGCAGTCCCATTACTGCATATATATCCAAAGGAATATAAATCATTCTACTATAAAGACACATGCACATGTATGTTTACTGCAGCACTATTTACAATAGCAAAGACATGGAACCAACCCAAATGTCTAATGTTAGACTGGATAAAGAAAATATAATACATATACATCATGTAATACTATACATCAGTAAAAAAGAATGAGATCATGTCCTTTGCAGGGTCATAGATGACACTGGAAACCATCACCCTCAGCAAACTAACAAAGGAACAGAAAACCAAATACCACATATTCTCACTCATAAGTGCGAGCTGAACAATGAGAACACAGGGACACAGAGAGGGGAACAACACACACCAGGGCCTGTTGGGGGGTTTGGGGAGGGAACTTAGAGGATGGGTCAATAAGTGCAGCAAACCACCATGGCACACGTATACCTATGTAACAAACCTGCACGTTCTGCACATGTCTTTATATGTTTTATATACAAAACATAAAAAATTATCCAGGTTTGATGGCGTGTGCCTGTAGTCCCAGCTACTCAGGAGGCTGAGTTAGGAGGATCACTTGAGCCCAGAAGGCAGAGGTTGCAGTGAGCCAAGACTGTGCCTCTGCACTCCAGCTTGGGTGACACAGCAAGACTCTGTCTCAAAAAAAAAAAGGAGTGAAGGAGTGGGGGGCGGCAAAGGACATGAACAGATACTTCTCAAAAGAAGATACACAAGCAGTCAATACAATTAAAAAAAAATCAATATTACTAATCATCAGAGAAATGCAAATCAAAATCACAGTGTGACTATTATTAAAGAGTCAAAAACAACAGATGCCAGCAAGACTGCAGAGAAAAGGGAATGCTTGTACACTGTTGGTGGGAATATTAATTAGTTCAGCCACTGTGGAAAGCAGCTTGAAGATTTCTCAAAGAACTTAAAACAGAACTACCATTCAACCCAGAAATCTCATTACTGGCTATATACCCAAAGAAAAATAGATCATTATACCAAAAAGACATATGCACTGTTATGTTCATTGCTATGCTATTCACATTAGCCAGGACATGGAATCAACCTAGGTGCTCATCAAGGGGTGGATTTGATCTTTAAAAATATATATTATCTATACAGACAGAGGGGAACATCTCACAGCGGGGGGGGATAACATTAGGAGAAATACCTAATGTAGGTGATGGGTTGATGGGTGCAGCCAACCACCATGGCACCTGTATACCTATGTAACAGAACTGCACGTTCCACACATGTAACCCAGAACTTAAAGTATAATAATAATAAAAAATCATATGGCCCATATACACCATGGAATACTACACAGCCATAAAAGGAATGCAGTCATGTCCTTTGAAGCAACATGGATGGAGCTAGAGGCCACTATCCTAAGCAAATTAATGCAGCAACAGTATCCTAAGCAAATTAACACAGGAACAGAAAACCAAATACCGCATATTCTTTCTCATAAGTAGGAGCTAAAGATTGGCTACTCACGAACATAAAATGGCAACAGGAGACACTGGAGATCACTAGATGGAGGAGGGAGTTGACATGGGTTGAAAAACTACCCACTGGGTTCTCTGCTCACTAGCTGGGTGCAATATACCCATATAACAAATCTGCACGTGTACTTCCTGTATCTAAAATAAAAATTTAAATTTATATTTTTATTTCATTTACTATTATTATTTTATTTATTTATTTATTTATTTATTTATTTATTTGAGATGGAGTCTCACTCTGTCATCCAGGCTGAAGTGCAATGGCACGATCTCAGCTCACTGCAACCTCCACCCCCCAGGTTCACACCATTCCCTTGCCTCAGCCTCCCGAGGAGCTGGGACTACAGGTGCCTGCCGCCACACCCGGCTAACTTTTTGTATTTTTTTAGTAGAGACAGGGTTTCACCGTGTTAGCCAGGATGATCTCGATCTCCTGACCTCATGATCCACCGTTCTCCATCTCCCAAAGTGCTGGCATTACAGGCATGAAAAAAAATTTTGATATTAAAAAAGTATGTATCAACTACTTGATAGGCACTGTTCTTAACAAGAACTTTTGGGAACAATTTTATAATTCATAAAATACCCTTCTCTGAAAAAATCCTCTAAAAATTTTTATCTCAACTCCTTTTCCACAATTAAACAGAATAAAAATGCCTCAGGAAAAAAGTCATTAATTTATTTCTTGAAAGATTTCCTGTAAGTTTAACAGCAACCTTGAAAACTCACGCTAATAATTCAAATTTCTCAAAATAAGAAATTCCTAACAATCTAATTTTTTTCACACTGTAATAAATTTTTTCAAATTATTTTATCTTTAATATTCTTGCAGTAATTTAGAATATGAAAAAAAGAGGGAAGGGAAACTTTTTGAGATGACAAAAATATTCTCTATCTTTACTGTAATAGTAGTTGCATAGATGTATACATTTGCAAAAACTTATTGGACTTCAAATGTTTTAAATGAGTGCATTTTATTAACTGTAAGTTGTACTTCCATAAAACTGAGTTTTTTTAAATTCCTCGTTTAACCCAAAATATTTAAAATGTTTCCATAAACACCATTTTAAATATGTTTAATATTTTTCAAGTAGTATTATCTTAATAAAACATTCCCCAGAATTTCTCATCCAAATATTTTGATACCCTTGAAAACATTACACAGAGTTTACACTTATGTGGAGCCCTAATAACTGATTTTAAGCAAAGCTCTGTATGCTTCTAGAATAGACTTTCTCTTGACAAGTCTCTTGCATTTCAGGACCATGCTGAATCACTAATAATAGAGTAAGATAATATTACATGGTTGCTCCAGTATATCATAATTCTCACTATATATAGAATCAGATATGCTTTCTCTAAAGAAAACTAGAATATTACAGCTGGGACAAAACGTTTAGTATAGTGGTTTGCAAACTTTTTATTTTATTTTATTTTATTTTATTTTACTTTTGGCAATTGAAACTCTCCCTTTAAGTTGTATCACACACAGAAGTCTAATATACAAAGTCAACAAAAACTAAGCTTTTTCAGTTTTAGCAGAGGTGAGGAAGACCAGAACTTAAACCACTGGTCCTAGTATCACCTACAATAACCCTGCTGTACCTCCGAGGAACCCCCCACGTTGGAATCCAGTTGAAAACCACTGCTAGAATTCAGAGGATAAATGGCATCTTTCTTTTATTCCTTTAGAAATAAACACCTTAGGGTGTTTATCAGGTGGTCCCTTCTCCTGGAGCATTCTTCTGACAGATATCCAAAGTACTGATTCCCTCATCCCCTTCAAGTTACTGTACAAATGTCTTCTCAGTGAAGCCTACACAAACCTTCCTATTTCATATTGCCACCAAACCACTTCCACTACCAGTACTCTCATTTCTCTTTACCCTCTTCTCAATTTTTTCTTTTCCAAGGCTCTATTATCTTTCTAAACATATAATGTATTATGCTTATTGATTTTTTTTCTCTCTCTCCCCTATTAGAATATAAGTTCTTTGAGAAATGGGACTTTTCTTTGTTCATTATTGTATTCAAAGAGCTTAGAATAGCACCTGGCACCTAGTTGACATTCAGTGCATATTGGCCATGAAAGTATCATAGGTCACTTAAGATTGTGGCAAAGTCCCTTGATTTCTTGTCTTATGTAACTATCTTTTTCTAGTTCACTTTGAATTTTCTCATACAACAAAATGAGTGGGATGAAAATTTAATTGGTTTTTTTCTTCTCTCGTGTGAGTGTAAAGCCAGTAGGTCATATGACAGAAACTCTTGAGTGCCTGAGCCAATCCCAATCACTCACTAAAGTGTCAAACGTTGGACAAAGATGCACTCATCAGCTGGCTACTTCATAGGATACATATGTATACATATATGTGTGCAGACTGAAAGATGGGAACAGTAGACTTCAGGGGAGGATAAGAAGAGGGCAAAGATGGAAAATTACCTATCAGGTACTATACTCACTACCTGGGTGACAAAATAATTTGTACATCAAACCACAGTGACATACAATTTACTCATGTAACAAACCTGCACATGTACCCCCTGAACCTAAAATAAAAGTTGAAATACACACACACACACACACACACACACACACACAATCTGTATATGTGTGTATGTATGCATTGTGTATATGTATTTATGTGTATGTATGTATGTACATCTGGTCTGTCATCTTTAAGCTTCATTATTCTGTGGGTACCCATAAATTCACATTAATGTTACTATCTTCTAGCCACCATCTTTGTTTATGATTTCCCTCTCAATCATTCTATTCTAATCTTCAAGGTCCTTCAGCCTCCCTACACCCTTTCCACTACTCCATGCACCAGCCTTTTAGCATTCCTCCCTTTGTTCCTCAGTCCTTCCTTCCTATGGTGCCATTGTGACTTCCAATTGTTTTAACTCTATTATTCAAAGAAATTCAGTCCCCACCACCACCATCCTTTCAGACTCAACCACCTTTTCACAAAACAAAACAAAACAAAACAAAACAAAACAAAAACCTTATAACTCTGATTTGAAAAAGAAAAGTAACTTCCAATGTATGCTTTAAAAGATTATACACATTTAATTCAATTTGAGTGAGATGGCCAAGTTAACCAATGATTTACCACATGGAAAGAGAACATTGAGGGTTCAACTACAGGGTAGGTGATTTCCATAAGTACAAACATGGGCTAAGTCAATTAAGACAAAAAAAAAAAAAAACTATGTGGGATACATATGAAGTTATACTGTAAGGTCCAAGAGCCAAACCTCCTAAGTTTATGGTTGATAGAAATGTGGCAAAGTGCACATGAAGAAAATATTTAGCAACTGTAGTTGACTGTTCCTTAACAACTAGCATTTATTGAATGACTACTATGTGACAGGTGCTGCTTTAAAGGTTTTTCAGATATTAGTGTCAGGGCCTAGAAAACACTACCACAAAGGAGATTGGGAGGGCTTTAGAAATGAGGTCACTAAGACCTTCCCCAGTGTTTCTGCGTGAGAATCCTCTGACCTATCTCACCCAAAAGTAGGTCATAAGACCCTCATTCCAGAAAGGTCCTTCCCTATCCCTGTAGGCCAAGAGGAATCTAAACAGACAAGCCTTGCTGGGTTTCCCCCACCAATTTATTACTATTAAATCATACCCTGTTTGTACAACCATACTTCCACATCACTGTCCATTTCTCATCAAACCTAAGCATAAAAATGCAGTTTTCCTTGGGTTTTTGGATTTTCACTTCTGAAGGCTCCTGTGTCATGTGAAACTCTTGTTGAATAAATTTATTATGCTTTTCTCTTTCTACTCTGCGTTTTGTTATAGGTATATCAGCCATAGACCTTGCAATGGGTGAGGGAAAGACACTGCTGTTTCTCCCCCACATTAGCTTATGAAATCCTCCTATAACCATATTAGGGAGTTTACTGTTGCCACCATTTCCCCAAAGGGGAAATTGAAGAATGGGAAGATGAGTAATTTGCCCAAGGTTACTACATACATAGTAAACGACAAACTGAAATCTGAACTCAGGTCATCTGGCTCCAGAGTCCACACAATTCACCACTGTCTTAGAGCTTCCTTTTTAAGTTGATAGTGTGATGGAGCAGTCTAAGAAAAGCTCATTGAAGCTGAGTCTTTATTATTTGAAGTATGATATACTGAACAGGTGAAGTTTCCATTCTACTATATCATGACTATGGATTGGATATGGATTGGATTTAGATTGGTTAGAGATAAGAGGACTGAGTTTAAGAATATTGCTGAAGTTAAAGTGAAACAGAGTAAAGCTCAGTACAAGACAAAACTGTCCTGTAATGACAGCTGTCCAAACGTGAAGTGGATGACTCCAAAACAAATTTAATTTCCACTCACTAAAGGTGACTAAGTAAAGGATAGAAAACAATTTGGTGGGAATATTTTTAAGGAAATCCAAACATTTAATACATAACATGACCAGAGCATCTTATTGGGAAATTTACTGGTCGGTTCCATGGTATCTTGATTTTTCCGAGAATATTTTGCTCCCAGTCAGTATAAGCTATTGAAGAGTTCATAAGTTCATTTAAATTGTGCTAATTTTGGGGGGGGGGGGGTAAAACAAAGGAAAATTTTAGTATCCCTTTTCTGACCCATAACCACTCTCCTTCTACTCATTTCCCTCTCCCAACCTACAAGATGCTACCCTCACCACTATCATAAATTGCTGTATTAATGAACAGTGATTTTCCTCCCAAATTATAGGCTGATTTTCTAATGTGATTAAACTCAACACAATTAACTTTGCTTGGGGAAACTTAGTGAAGAGGAATTATTTCCAGTGGTATGCTAAAAAATGTTGAACCAGTTCTCTGAAAAACTAGATCTCTGTTTTGCAGCATTTTCCAATTTCAGCAACGTAAAAGCTCCCACCATGGCCAATCTCAAGATATCAAAATGATATCACTGAATGTAGAGTTGGGTGATATATTAGTTTATTACTGCTATTAAAATTTGGCATAAACTTAATGGCTTAAAACAATACCAAGTTTATTATCTTACCATTCCGTAGGTTGTTGGAGATCCCCAAGTTAAAAGCACAGTGTTAGCAAGGCGGCATTCTCTTCTGAACTCTCTAGACGAGAATACATTCCATTTCCCTTTCCCTCTGCTGGAGACCACCCACGTGCCTTGGCTCAAGGCCCTTCTCCTGCCGTCAGTGGCAGGTGGGGACTTTTTCCCATTGCATCTCTCTGAGCTAAGGATGCCACCGAAAATACTCCTCTGCCATGGAAAAACGGAGAGCATTATATCAACACAGAAGGAGAACCAGAGTAAAGCAGAGTATTCTGTCATGCTGAGCATGCAGTTCTAGTCCTTTAACTCTGGTTCCTACAGGAGCTATCCCAATACCTAAACATGTATTTCCTGCACATATGAATAAATACATTCTTCTTCAGTTAACTTAGTTTCATCATTTGGAACCAAGAGTGGCAATGAATACTTATGGTATAAGGCAGCATTTGACTAGAAAATGAACTGCCTACCCTAATTGGTAGAAATTTTGACCTTCTTTTAAGGATACAATAAATAAACACATGTGCTTTATTTCAACATATTTCTGAAATGAAATAAGGCTTATGTTATTACTGTTGTTGTTGCTTTCATAGAAAATTAATGTTAAGAAGTATGAAGGGCCTAAAATTTTACCCTACTGAGATCTTACAGGTTAACTTGCTACAGTCGCTGGCAGAGGCCTGACACTCCTGAATCAAAAAGAAAGGAAAGTTTGTTACTCCTACCTATAGTGATAGCTGGAATATCAGCATTTTTTCTGATTCCCTAAACCCCAGCTCCCACCAAGTCACTTGGCACTTCCACATAGAATGGGTTGTGTTACAGGAGAAAAGATAACCCAAATATTTTATAATAGGCATTAAGCCTCCCTGACTTTTGCCCCAGAAGAAGATACCATTTTTATTTTACTAGTTAGTAAACAAACCCCCTCTTTGCTCTGGGTGAGACACTGTATTTTCCAAGGCTGTTCATTCTACAAACAACCTTTACAAGATTCCCTGGAATAAAGATAGTAAGTGCCTCTGTTCACAAGACCTGAAAAAAATGCAAGAGACTCATAGAGAAGAGTGGCACAATAATCAATAGAGAAAAATGTTTTCAAAATTACATAAGCAATTTTGATAGCTGCTTATTGAGTAGCTACAAAGAATTGTTTATTGTTTATTTTTTAACTTATTATTTTTAATTTTTATATTTTGTATTTGCTATTGTCTGCCATATTTAATCTTATATATCTTTTTAAACTTATAGCCTTAATATTTAGAGCTATTTTAAAACAGATCATGTTGATACAGCATTTTTAAGATTGATTATTTAGGAAGAGATTATTTAGAAATATTTAGTATGACATTGACATAGTTTGCTTCTATGTCCCCACCCAAATCTCATGTCAAATTGTAATCTCTAATGCTGGAGGTGAAACCTGGAAGGAGGAGATTAGAACACAGGGGTAGTCTTTCATGAATAGTTTAGCACCCCCTCCTGGTACTGTTCTCATGATAGTAAGTGAGTTCTTGTGTGATCTGGTTGTTTAAAAGTGTGTAGCACCTCCCCTCACTTCTTCCTACTCCAGCCATGTAACACACGCCTGCTTCTCCTTTGCCTTCTGCCGTGATTGAAAGTTTCCTGAGGCCTCCCCAGAACCAGAAGCCACCATGCTTCCTGTACAGCCTGCAGAAGCATGACCCAATTAAACCTCCTTATTTTATAAATTACCCAGTCTCAGATATTTCTATAAAGAAATACAGAAACCCTAGCATGATTGTGCACATTGTTGTTTCTGTGGAACTAACAGAATATCGTCCTTCAGAGACAGTGAACTGCAATATGACTCCCATAACAGTCACAGTCAATGAAGGATGGGATTTAAGAAAAAAGAGACAATGTCTCAACTAGGTGTTGGAAAGAAACCAATCTTATTAGGTAAATAAAGTGATTCTCAAAAAGGCATAAAAAGTGGTAGTCTCAAGACACTATTTGCATATCAAAATGATTTTATAAATCCAAATAAGCTTCTAGTTATTGAAACTGTGGAGGGGAAATGTTTCTAAGGTAGAAACACCCACTATACAGTGGATAAAGATGAGAAGGAAGATTTCCATTGCTCTGTGTTGCAAGCTTCTTCCATCCTAGTCTTCTCTCTGTGTTTATTTTGCCAGAATATTAGACAAACATGGCTGAAGCAGAAAAGCACAGTTGACAGTTTTTGTAGTGATCTCTCCATCTCACTCAAAGTATGACTGAAAAGCCTTGCACTGGCCTGCAGGGAGTTCCACAATCTGTAACCATCATCCCCTGGTTCTCTGACTTTATTCCAGCCCAGCCCCCACATCTTTGCTTCTTCTTGAACACACCAGCTACCTTCCTGCCTTAGAGCCTTGGCACTGTTTTCACTTATGCCCAAAATACTCTTCCTCCCAGATACCTACATGGACTACCCCTCATTTCTTCAAATCTTTGCTTTAGCATCACTTTCTCATAGAAACCTACTCTGACCTTTCTATTTAAGAATCACTACTCACATTCCCTCTCTCCCAAACTCTTGTTCCTCTTTACTTGCTATATATATTTTTTCTTTTTCCATAGCAATTATCATCTTCTAATATGCCATATACTTTATTAAAGTTAATATAACTCTTATTTGTTTTCTGTCTCCTCTCATTAAAATATAAGCCACATAAGGACAGGGATCGTTTTGTTCTCTTTTGTTCATTGACATATTGCAAATATCTAGACTATGTCTACTACTCAGTGGGCACTCAAATTTATTGAATGATGAGTAGGTGAGTGCAGTTTCATTCATTATCCACATACAGGCCATGGGAACTCAAAGGAATTAATTAACCTTTCTGGACAAAATTGGGGTAATTGTTGAACCTGATTTACTGCTTGTTTCGTAAATTAAATGGGCTTATGTATTTAAGGCACTTAGCACACTGCCTGGCAGACAGTGAGAATGTACCTTTAGCTACTAACATAAAGACACGCAAATTTGAACCCCAATAGAGAAGAGTGCCAAATTCCATTCAGTACAAAACATTTCTAGATTTCTCTCCTAAGTTGTGAGAGCTCAGAGCCTTATAATTGAGAAAGATAATTTTTACCAACTGTATTACCATGTGAAAACTTACAGACCTGAAGTCTATAATGTTCCAACTTGTCACTTCTTGTTAGAAGAATTTCGTGTCATCTGCAAACCTCATAATCTCATCACTCACTTTACTTTTCTTCTAGATAATTAAAACAAAAAATCTTAAATCATCTCAGTGCTAATTCCTAGGATCTGATTTTCAGTACTTACTGAAAAGCAATGATTTATCACTTCCTTTTATTCAATAGATAGACAAAAAATCTTGGGATTCAGTCCTACCGAGGACTGTCCCCAACTTGTGGCCCTTCTGAGGAAAGGCATAGGTTCGGAAAGCGATTCCAAATTCATTTCTGCTCCATCATTCTCACAAGCCTGAGCTTCTTACAGATAACAGGAGACCTCAACATAATGACAATAGACTTCAGCCCCCTTGAGCGGTTAAGGAGCTTATAAGCAACTCCAAGAACTTGAATTGTGTACAAGACATTCTATGCTCTAGAAAGCACCAGTACAATAGAACACAGTTGGAAAACAGTTATAGAAACCACAAATGCAAAAATAGCTATGTTATGAATTAACTATATGAATGCCAAACGAATGCAGAATAAAGGGCCAACAGAAAATAAGAACTGTAAAGAAGGATTAGGCTCCAGTGTTTCAGTTCTGCAGAGTACATGTAGGGACCCTGAATGCTTCCTATTTTTCTTGGTGGAGACACCAATTTAAGCTAGCTTAATCCAAAAGAGACAATTTATTGAAATGATATAAATGCCTTGTGGAACAAAAGGCCTCTTACAGGGCTGAAATAAAGAACTGGAAAGTTTTCAAAATCTCAAAATGTGTTTGCTCTCTCAGTCTACCTCCCTTCTCTCTTTCAAAACTTATTATGTTTCTCTCCATGACTACCTGCTTTCTCTGCTTCTCAATATGCAGAAGCTTCTCAATATGCCCAGAGCTTCCTAGATTTTATCATCTCACCCCCAGCCACTGCGGAGACTAACACTGCTGCCTCTGAAGCCAAAATTCAGACTCCTATAATAGAGAATTTAATTGGTCCACTTGGGTTAGATCCCTTTTGTTTCCCTTGCCTGATTCTCCAAATGAACTGTAGCCCAACCAAACATGGGTACCCCAGGGGAGGAGGCAGGTGCTTAGAGGGGGTGAATTCTGAGGGATTAGAGTCATTGTAAACTGTACAATTATTCAAAGGCTATTTTCCCATCCTTACCCCAGACCCACAGAACTCTATTTTCTTCCACCTCTTTTTCCCATAAGCTCTCTAAGTGCCACATCATGAGGTAGAAAGATGACATTTTTCAAGTCCTAGTTAGGATTTTCACAGCTCCTTCTTCCAAACTCTTAGCTGTAGTCTACCCATATCATAGAAGGGTTTATCATACCCCAAGCCTCTTGCCTCAATTTAGGCACTGAAGATGACTGGCATTATTTCCCTTCCCTCCAGCTTGTAAAGGAAGTTTCAGGTGAAAAGTGGCAGGAATTATGCCAGCCACTGAGTATATGAAAGGAATAAAACATGGTCGCTCCTCTTCGTTAGTAGAAAGGGATACAAAAAGAACAAAACATTCCAAAACACCATGAGAAGCACAACCATTGTGGGAAAAGTGACAGCACAAAGCAAGGGATCACAAACTCAGGGTAATACTTAAAAAAAAAGATCCATTATCCTTAGAAAGCATCAAAGGGAAAACAGCAATTGCTATTGTATGGATAAAATATTAGAAAGTTTAAGGAAGCAAAATTAAAAGTAATTAAATAAAATGTGACTTGTGACTGCAAGATTGGATTTTCTCCTTGCACATTAAAGAACTCCGTGGAAAAGAAAACAATTAAGACAGCACATGAGTGTTAGTATTCTTTCCAAGTTTAAATTGATAGATGATTTTTAGTTCATTTAATAAAGAAATTCAATAATAAATATTTTAAATGAGTTAAGTGTAAATTAACCAGAAATATTTGTGCTTGGCAATAATTTTGTTCATACATTAATTTATTTTTGTCAGGGTGTCGCTAATTTCTACAAGATGTCCTACTCCACACATGACATTCTTGCATTACCAGCAGATTCTTGGCTAATGGCATCATAATTTCCAAAGGATATTCCAGAAGACAAACACATAGTAGTGATATTATCATAACAGGCTCCAGCCGTCACTCAACAAGACCATCCTGGTACCTCCACCCTTTCATTCAGAACATAGCTTCTAAAAGGAATTAAACATTAGTGATGAGGCTGAGGAAGTAATTGGAATAAATTGCCAAAAAAACTAATCTATGTTTCTTGGAATCACCATTTTTCCTTTGTAGATTTAGCATAAATCTTGATTTTTTTATATTATCTTTATTTTTATGTTGTCTTGGTTGAGACTCATTACCATCTTTCCTTTTGAGTCATGTGGAGTGACAACTAATGGGAATGATGACAACATGGAATTGAGTCATACAGTCAAGAGGGAAAGAAAAGCTGCTTCAGCTGATTATCATTTCTCCAGATGCCACTGCAGAGTTAAAGTTGCAGTAGTGATAAATTACAAGCGCAGGTCCTTTCCTAACAGCAACGGTAAAGTTGAATAGAGAAAATCAATGGACAGCAATGTACCAAGAGTTTATTGTGTGTGATACAGAGTGAGGGTGGCAGAGGATTACAAAATGTCTTCAAGGAAACAAGTTCCGAAGAGATGCCATAGACATATGAAAATTTAAGAAGCAAAACCTTGGTTAGGTTCACCAGCTGATAGTAAAGAAAGAGTTTATAAAAGGACAAAAGAGATTTAAATTAGGATAATACGTGAGTTACAAATTATTTGCTAGCATAGTCTCATTTAATCTTGGCAACCAATCTGTGAAACTGGTATGTTAAATCTATTATATATATGGGGATTTAATGTCTCAGCACGTTCAAATGTGACTTTCTCACAATCACAGTAACGAGGCAGCCTCCCTGATATTTTTAGCTCTTACAAGGTTGTCCAGTTACGGTACTATGTTTAGTGAGAGCTATGATGCTGAATGCCAGGTAAGGCCATGGTGATATGGCTTCGCTCTGTGTCCCCACCCAGATCTCACCTTGAACTGTAATAATCCCCACATGTCAAGAGCGGGACCAGATCATGGGGATAGTTTTCCCTATGCTGTTCTCATGATACTCAGTGAGTCTCAGAAGATCTGATGGTTTTATAAGCATCTGGCATTTCCCCTATTTGCACTCATTCTCTCTCTTGCCACCCTGTGAAGAGGTGCCTTCTGCCATGATTGTAACTTTCCTGAGGCCTTCCCAGCTATGCAGAACTGTGAGTCAGTTAAACCTATTTTCTTTATAAATTTCCCAGTCTTAGGAAGTTCTTTATATCAGCATGAGAACAGACTAATACACATGGGTTGGTGTGATCTCCCTTAAAGTGTATGGCATTAGTACAGTCAAGCAAATGCAGAAAAGGCAGATCTCCATACAAAAGCCAATAACTTTGGCTCTGGGCATGCAGGAGAAGGAACTTTTATTTATCTGGGCCTCACTATCTAGATCATCTCTTTCGATAATGATGGAGACTCCTGTTTATTGGTGTAGAACATGGCCACAACAAAGTAGCTGGGCAGGAGATCAGATGGGACAGAGTCAACCAGCCCCAGAGGGGGCAAAGAACATTTTGTAAGCTTACCATATCAATTTCATGTTATTCTTGGGATTATTGTTTTGTTGTTTTGTTTTTATTTTCTTTTTCACCCTCTGCTAACCCAAAACTTCAACATCTCATCTAAATGTGCTGCAAAAAGTAAATAAACCCCATTAAACGTAGGCAGAAGACATGAGCAGACACTTCTCAAAAAAAGGCATATAAGTGGTCAATAAACATGAAAAAATGCTCCACATCACTAATCATCAAAGAAATGTAAATCAAAAACACAACGAGATACCAACTCACACCAATGAGAATAGTTTTTACTAAAAAGTAAAAAAAACAGACAGTTGCTGGTGAGGCTGCAGAGAAAGGGGGACAGTTATACATTGTTGGTGGGAATATAAATGAGTTCAGCCACTGTGTGAAGTAGTTTGGAAAATTCTCAAATAATTTAAAATGAAGTGATATTCAACCCAGAAATACCATTAGTTGGTACATATACAAAAGAAAATTAACTGTTCTACCAAAAAGGCACACACACTCATATTTTCATCACCACATTAGTCACAATAGCAAGCACATGGAATCAACCTAAGTGCCAATGAATGGTGGATTGGGTAAAGAAAATGTGATATACATACATCATAGAATACTACACAGCCATAAAAAAGAATGAAATCACATCCTTTGCAGAAACATGGATACAACTGGAGGCCATTATCCTAAGCAAATTAACACAGGAACAGAAAATCAAATACTGCACGTTCTCACTTATAAGTGGGGACTAAATATTGAGTACTCATGGACATAAAGATGGTAAAGATGAGAATGATGGACACTGGAGACTAATAGAGGTAGGGGGGAGAAAGGGGGGTAAGAACTGAAAAATTACCTAATTGGGTACTATTCTCAGTACCTGGGTGACAGGATCAATCACACCCCAAACCTCAACATCATGCAATATACCCAGGTAGTAAACCTGCACAGGTACCTCCTGAATCTAAGATAAAAGTTGACTTTATAAAAGGTATTTTATATATGTATAAATAAATAAATGTATTGTTTCTATCTTAGTGGAGACATGGAGAACAAAAAGGAGTCATGTATCCACATTTGTGCGCTTGAAACCTTCATAGTTGTAGCATCTTTGGTGAAGGTGAATCTTAGCCAGATCTAGCTAATTATTTCTAGAGTGGAAATATCTCTCTGTTAATAATTGTGGAGTGTTTCAGGTGTAAACTAAAAATAAAAATCCTAAGCCCCAACCACTGAATGGACTCCCTCTTGGTCAAGGGAACCCTGGAGAAACCTTAAAAATGGAGTTCCCAGCCATAATAGGAATGGAAGTTCAGACATGCCTTGTTATACACCCTCCCTTTTGCAGTTTCGACACAGCAACTGATCACCATTACTGTTAAAATACGGTTAAGATCATAAGACTGATGGAACAGACTCTTTGTGGCAGTAAGATACCAAATTATAATCAAGTCCTAAGGCCATGATAGGCAAGAGTTGAGTTACGCACCCTCACAGGTCACTTTGACCCACTATATTGTCTTGCTCTCACAACCTGACTCTGGCATAGCATCGCATGATGAATAGCGGACAACTTATCTTAATTACCGTATGTTAAAATTAAACTTAAACATTCTTTTCTACTGATTGCAAGTTTTTAGACAAAGCTTTATTCCTTTAACCAATCACAAATTGAGGAAACTCTGAACCCACCTACGATCTGTAAACCCCTGCTTCAAGATATCCTGCCTTTCTGGGCCAAACCAATGTATGATCTTCATATATTGGATGGTGATTTTTCCCTGCAACTCTGCTGTACTGAAATGTATACGACAGTTACAATCTGACTGCTTGCGGACCACTTAGTCAAGGATTCTTGGGTTTATGTTTTCCCTGAGGTACAGTCACCCATATTGGCTCAGAATAAACCTCCTTAAAATATTTTTAGAGTTTGTTTTTTTTCCCTTGTCACAGATAATCTGACAACTAAAAGAAAACAGTTGTTTCCCTACTGTCTGATACATTGGCAAATAACAAAGTGGGGGTCTCCATCCTCAGTCTTTGTCTTTTAAAACTGCTGCTCTTGCTACTGCCATACCCAACTGCACACAGAAGAACAACACGTAACAGCACTTTTCATGAGGTAGGGACATAGCTAATTCGTTACCGCCCTTCAAGAAAGGCACCAAAGAATTGTTGATTTATGGAAAAAATCCATTTGGATGTAACCAACTGGAATGCCATGACTCCACAGACACCCGGGAAGGGGAGTTTCAGGGTGGCAGTTCTCGAAAGTGTCAACTGCTGAATTTATTCATGGCTTCTTTTTTTCAAAAAGAAAGCACCTTTTGCTTTTAAGCCTCTTTTATATCTGTCATTCCCATCTCCTCCATTAGCAGATGCTGGAGTTACACACTTCCATCCCACCCCCACCATCACATCCATTGTTCACTGCTATACAGTGTGAATATAAACAGACATTCCATAATTCACCCATATACACCAAGACGTTTTATTTCACAACCACGTCTGTATGCCTTTAATGATTGCTAACGAAGAGATACTAGAGTAATCTGCATCCTCAGTCTTTTCGAGAAGCCTTGCAACGTCTGTTTCTGAAGGGGGATAACCTCTAAAGAAAAAAAAAAAAAGCTTAGGGTGAAGATAAACATTTGTCTCCATTAGTAGATCACTGAAAACTAAATTTCAAATGTGTTAGTGTTATAATTGCTGAGCAGCTCTTCAGCAAATGTGACAAGAACGACACATTACACAGTTTAAAACCAATGGATAACATACAATTTTGGAACATTTATGCAAGACATCACCTCACATTAGCAGAAACATTTGAGGTTGAACCTACATTAAGTACACTTGTAGACACTATAAAATTTCCTCAAAGCATTTGTTTCCCACAACTGATCTACAAGTAACTGTTTTGCTTCTCCAGATAAAGATGATATATTTAAAAAAAAAAAAAAAAAGCCAATCAAACAAACAAAAAAATACAAGAAAAAGTGTTTTTAAAGCAGCATTGAGATTACACAATTACAACATTACTTTTTCTTTTGGCTCATGAACTGATTCTGAGAGTAATTACAAGAAAGAAGAAACTAAAATACCTTGAGCAAAGGAAGCAAGTGTCAACAGAGTGTCCAATTTTCCAAGATTTTCACAATTACAACGCCAGCTTTTCTTTATAGGTGCTAAAGTATCTTTTTAAAAATCGATCCTGGTCGGGTGCGGTGGCTCACGTCTGTAATTCCAGCACTTTGGGAGGCCGAGGCGGGTGGATCACGAGGTCAGGAGATTGAGACCATCCTGGCTAACACGGCGAAACCCCTACTCTACTAAAAAATAGAAAACAATAGCCGGGCGTGGCGGCGGGCGCCTGTAGTCCCAGCTACTCGGGAGGCTGAGGCAGGAGAATGGCATGAACCCAGGAGGCAGAGCTTGCAGTGAGGGGAGATCGCGCCACTGCACTCCAGCCCGGGCAGCAGAGCCAGACTCCGTTTCAAAAAAAAAAAAAAATTGATCTTGCTACTTAAAAGTTATAATACCCATCATTCAGACAAAATGCACTCAAATACATTTTCAACAATACTAGATACCAACTTTATTGGCTTCAGAACACTATGATTTTAAAAAATATACCAAAATGTTGCCAGTGCCTACCTCAGGGTGGGGAGTGGAGTGAGATTATTGTAATTTTTGTTTTCTTTGATGTTTTCTGCCTTCTCCAAATTTTCTAAAAATATATTCTCCAAATTTTCTAAAAATATATTCTACATTGAGAATATATTTTTATAATCCGAAAAAATATAAAAATAATTTGCAAAATAAGCTTACTCACATTGTGCTCTGGGGGAATTAAGCAGTACTATTCTTCCTTTCTGAAAAAAAAAATCTTTTCAGAAGGAAGACATAAGGTTTATATAAGAATTATATAACCAAACTTTGGTTAACCCCATTGAAAGAATTCTCTTTGAATGACTTTTATGATCCAAAGTATTAATTCAGCACATTTCAATTTTCTCTGCTCTGGGTAGCATGTTAATTTCTTCTCGTTGACTCTCAAGGAGTTCCGTGCATGGGTAAGTTACCCAGGGAGGGGAATTAAGACCTGGTGCTGCAGGCAGTCAGCATCTTCTTTCATGGTTCTCTTCATTGTTTGCATAGCACAGAATTCTTTTTGGCCAGAAAAGCATTTGCTTATTAAATTTTCCTTGAAATGTTCATGTGTTTAAATTAAGGAGGACTTCATTCAGGGAAAAACACATGCAGCAGGTTTTCATAACACAAAGCATTTGAAAAAATAGAAAAGTTTTACTCATCATATTTGCTTCTCACATTCAAAGTAAACTTGTCCCACTTGGGACCTGGGCAAACCTCTTCTCCTTTTTAAAGTTTCTTTTAAAATTGATATTCATTAAAAATGACTACATGCAATGTAATAAAAAAAATGAAACTCTTAAATTGCCCTTGGGATTTTCCTCTTTATTTATTTTGACATTGACTCTCCTGGTTCAGGTAACAGTATGAAACAATGATGATGATTGAAAGTTGAAAGTTAGATTATTTTAGTTCTCATAATTTTCCCCCAACTCCATGGGGAACAATTAAGAAATTAATGAGCACTATTTCTCTGAATATGTTAGGCTATATTTTGCCCTCTAAAATCTGTTGTATTATCAGCATGATAATACTAGACATGAAAATCTGAGTATGCCAGTGGATATTACTTCAATAATTAAGCAAAAATAAAACAAAAATTGTCCCCATGTTGCTCTTGGTTAGACAACAGCTGCTGAGCTTCACTTTGCTATGTGTTTTGAGGACAAGTCACCTTCATTTTATTTCTGTTGTGTACACGAATATTGACATCCATGCAAACAGTAAGCGTGAAATGGTACCCATTAAGAAAATAATGGCAGCCAAGGGCACCTTCCATAATGCACACATTTCAAGTTCACCTCACTTTTCTAGATTCCTTCTCACAGATATTATTACCTAAGTGTAAATATCCATACGCTAAAAAATAAAGAGAACATAAGAGATATGTTCACTGTGGTACCATTTCTTTATGAACATATTAATAAAAGGTAAGAAGACAGAATTCCTAGAAATCATTCCTGTGGCTTAGTAGGAATGCTCAAGGTTCTGATGGGGTGATTTTTGGAAATTCACAGCATTTTTCATCTCAGAAACAATTTCCTACTCACTAAAGGAAAAAGGGCCAAAAGTACCCAAGCTACCTGTTATGAGCCTTGTACTTCTCTCAGTGAACTATAATCACACCGATAGCAACAGGAGGCAGCCAAATGCCTAGGCAGATAGGGACAGGTCCCAAGTTAATCCCTCTCACCCAGCCGAAGAGAGTTTAAAGCCTGAAAGCCAAGCTACAAGTTAAATCCTCAGACGGGATTGAGAACTTGTCTTCCTGTTTGGTGCAGTTTACTCTGATTGGTCCCCAGCCTTCACCTGTTTTATATATAACTACCCCTTCCTAATTTGTTTTCTATACTGTCATGCCCACCTTTGAGTGGTGTCTTCCCTTTAACCTTTTTTGCATCCTCACAAACAAATCAGCATGCATTCCCCCTTCTGAGTCCATAAAAGACTTCGACTGAGCCACATGGGAAAACTTGCCCACCTTCCTGGAGGAGGACCAACCTCGCATCCCCTCTCTGCTGAAAGCTATTTTCATTGCTCAATAAAAATTCTTCTTTGTCCTCCTCACCCTTCAATACCACCAAACATGGTTACAAGCTATAACACAGGCAAGCTGGGGTATGCCAGTGTGGTCAAGTGAGGCCCAGGCAGGGTGGCACCAGCCAGGGTCTCCAGCTTGCAAAGTAACCAAGAAGAAAAGTACTACATCAGCATCAACCGCAGAAATGCCTTGTTCGAGGAATCTAGTAGAAGGAGTCTATCCGTTGGCTTCCAGGCCAACATAGAAACATAAAACTGCTGAACACGCCACTGAAGAAGCTGCCCATTAGGACGTAAGTTCAAACCAATTTGTTTACGAAGGGATTGTCAAAAAGTATGTTAACAATCTAAGATTTTGTAACACACCCCCGACTCCCTTCATCTATCCATTCCCCTTTAAAGGAATCCTTTTCTTTGGAGTTATGGAGACATATTCCAGACAGATGATGTTATACGTAAACACACTGGAGGTAACTGAATAGCAAGGTATCAGGGGATACAAAGCTGCTGCAGTTTCACGACACATATTGAAAACAGAAATTTTATGTTCCTTTTTTTCTGGGTCTTTATAAGGAGATTCAAAATAATGCTTTCAGTTCATATATTTTTTGAAAGTTTATCATTATAATGCTACCACTTTCTGGGCATAACGAAAAGGAAAAATATGTACATGCATTCATAAGTCTCTTGGTTCCTCAGATAAGTTTCCCTTATTGTACATTAAGGGAAAAAAGCAGAAAGAATATATCCAGAAGTATGTAAAAATGTTTAAGTAATTTATAATTGAATAGTAGTACAGTAATCACATTATTGAGAAGGTCTAAAATGTTAAGAATTTGCTTTTGATTTCCCTGGATAGGACTACTATGTTAGGAAATTGCATCCAAAAGATGTGGGGATCGGATTGTATGAATTTACTCTGCAATTTAGAGGTTATCTCTACTTTATATATTCTAATAAAAATTGATAATGTTTTGGTTTGTTTTAGTTTGCTAAACAGGCTGTTGAAACCACTCTATTCAGTCACACTAAAGTCACATCTCCAAGAAACACTTTTAATTACACTTAATAGGGATTGTGTACCAGTTATTTGCAACAGTTTCTCACTTGCTATCAACCAGATCTTGACTTTTCATTCACATTTTAATGTTATTTTCTGTTCATTTAAATTTCAAAAAATTAATGTGAACAAATATAAAAATTATGAAAGCAACCAGGCTTTCTTTCTCCTGGACCAATTGGTAATTGGTTTGGCCCGGGTCACAGTTATTATACAACCAATACGCACCAATTGCCTACAATAGACCAGGCCCTGTGCTAGGTACTGAGGAAATAACGGTGTGAACAAGAATATTATCTCTGGTCTACCTGTGATCTGACAGGAATAACTGCTATTGAACCAATAAAAACCAGGAATAGTGGGTCCTATGAAGAAATGTATAGTACTACGGAATCTCACGAGGGAGAGTTAATCTTCAATAGAATTTTAGGAAATGCTCTCTGGGGGAAATTATGTTGAGAACTAATATCAATTGTCCTCCAAAATGGGTTTTCTCCATATTCCAGGAATAGAATTTTACCTGGTTATATAGAGACTCAGCATAAAGACTCCCTGCTTTCTTTGCAGCTAAATAAAGTCAAATAACCAATTTCTGACAAATGAAATATGAGTAGAAACATGTGTGGAACTTCTGAATTGTGCCCTTTGAGAAAACATGCATGATTTTGCCTTTCCTTTCTTCACTTTCTGCTGTTGAGAATACAATCATGGTGACAGGACATCCTGGACAATAAGAGTAAAAGAAACTATGGTGATAGAGAGTAGTTAAAAAAAAGAATATGGTCTCTAATGATATTCAGAGCATAGCAGCCATACCAACTTAAAGAGAAATGAAATACAGTCTTGTTTACTACCAGTTTTGTTCTTGTTGTTGTTCTCTGCTACACACAATTCAACATATATCTTAACATTGTCTTGAGGGGAGAGCCTAAGTAAACCAGAAGAGGAGGAGGACAGCATTCCAGATAAAAAGATAATTTTGCAAAACCCATTAAAGGACATAAAACTCTTATGTGACTAGTTTGAAAGTAGGCGTAGATTTGTCAAGACGAAGCTGCAGAGGGAGTACAGTAGATTGTTCCAGTAAAGGCCCCTGATTGGTTCACACCTCTGCTATACACAGTTTGACCATGTGACTTGCACTGGTCAATAGCATAATACCACACACAGTGTTAACAAGGCCTTGACAAGTCACTCTCATCTCCTCTTTTGAACCCTGAAACCACCACACGTGAACATGCCTGGGCTAGCCTACTGGAGGATGAGAGATCATGTGGAACTGAAATGTGCTGTTCCAGCTTAGTGCTGTTCGACCATCCAGCCTTCAATAGCCAGACATAGAAGTGACGTTTTCTTGGACTATCCAGCCATAGAAAAGCCGCCAGGTAACCTCAGAGACCTGCCAAGACAGCCCAGATAAGAAATGCCTAGCTGACCTACAGAATTAAAAGCAAATACATTGTTGTTTTAAATTGTTAAATTTTGGGATGGTTTGTTACATAGCAAAAGCTAACTGATACAAATAGAGCACAAACTATATGGGATCCTATAGTTATGATTAATTCATCCCATGTTTATTAGCACCAACTTTTTACCAGATACTGTGCTAAAATGGGCACTGGAGATGCAGCAGTGTACAAGACACAAGGTATCTGCCCTCATGGATCTTACCTGCCTATCAGTCATACTGAGCAATTTGATTTGTCATAAAGACCGTAACAAACTACTAAAAGTCTTTAAAGGAAGAGGACAATGATTAGGTTTGCATTTTAAAGACTGTTTCAGTTAAAATATGGAAGATAGTTTGGAAAGGAGTAAGTGTGTATACTGAAAGACAAGTTAGGAGGCCAGTGCAATAGTCCCAAAAAGGGATGATTGAAACTTAGTGTAAGATGTTATCCATTTAGATAGAGAGTAGAGAGATTCATTAGCTAAGAGATAGAAAGTATAAGATTTGGTAACTGATTAAAAATATGGAGTGGGCAAAAAGAATGATCAAGGATAACAGTTTTCTGGCTTGAGCAAGTTGCCAATAAATAATGGTGCTCTTTATTGAGGTATGAAACATTGAAAGTAGAGGTCTACATAAAGAAAATTCTTAATTTAAATCTCAGGGTGTTAACTTTGAAGTGTTCATGAAATTATTAAAGTGGAGATAATAAAAAGGCAGATATACGATTCTAGGGTTTCATGAGATACTTGGTCCATGTACATATTCAGAATTATTTGACATAGTAATGGAAATTAAAGATACGCTGAAGTTGGCAGGGAGCGGTAGCTCACACCTGTAATCCCAGCACTTCGAGAGGCTGAGGCGGGCAGATCACCTGAGGTCAGGAGTTCAAGACCAGCCTGGCCAACATGGCGAAACTCTGCCTCTGTTAAAAATACGAAAGTTAGCCAGGCTTGGTGGCATGTGCCTGTATTCCCAGGTACTCGGGAGGCTGAAACCAAAGAATCACTTGAACCCAGGAGGTGGAAGTTGCAATGAGACGAGATCATGCCACTGTACTCCAGGCTGGGTGACAGAGCAAGACTCCATCTCAACAAATAAATAAATAAAAATAGAGACACACAGAAGTAGGTGAGATTGTCTAGACAGGGGAAAGTGTAAATGAGGAGAATGAATGACCTTGGGCAGGATTTGAAGGAATGACAACACTTAAAAGTTTAATAGAGAAGGAGAATCTAGCTAAGAAGATGGAAAGCAAACAAGAAAAACAGAATCCTGAAGCATGTCCTGACATGAAAAAAAAAAAAAAAAAAGGAGGAGGGGGGAACAAGACTTTTAAAGAAGACTGGAAAATTTTATTGAGGCTACTGAGTGGTTAAGTAAGATAAGGACTGAAAAGTGTTATTTGGATATTGTAACTGGATATAGTTATAATTGGTGAGATTAGCAGGGACCATTTCAGTGTAGCACTGGAGTTGAAAATCAGAATGCAGTGGGTTGAGAAGACAGTGGAAAGTAGGTTAAAAGTGGTAATGTACAGAACTCTTTCAACAAGTCAGGCTGAGAAATGGAGGAGAAATATAAGAATATAGCTACACAGAGGGACATAGAGTCAAAAAATGGTTTAAATATTTACATACTTAAATGTTGATGAGAAGGATCCCATGAAGAGAAAGAGGTTGAAACTAGAGGTTAAAGTAGGGATGAGATTCAGGGGGAGGAAATGACCTCTTATAAGAAACAGAGCCCTTATTTGGTGACAGTAGTGCCATCTGAGTTTAGATTCAGAGGAGGAGGGTATCTGGGCTCATCTAGAGTTGGGGCTATCTGAGTAAATGCAGCTGACAAAGGGTCAAGGGCGCTAGAGTGTTAGCAAGACAGCAATTGAAATATGGATGCAAGAAATCGAATGTACGAAGGACAAGGACAGGAGGAGACTGGTATATCAGTAGAAAGAAGAGAGATCAATGGCCTAGAGAACCAAATGAGTTTGAAAGATAGACATGGCAGAAATAGTAAAGCAGGAAGCCTTGAAGTGTAGGAGGATGTGGCAGATATTAGCCTGGCCCCACATTGCCCACCTCCTGGTGTTCAGGTTTTTGTGGGATCCTATTCCCTCCCCAGACCAGAGGCGATGATAAAGCACCATGTTATCTCAGTAATAAGTGGATGAGGTGAAGTGAAGGAAAGAGACAGTGGGAATGGGAAGAACAACTTAGAGAACCTATGACTTGCTTCTAAACAACTAGATACAGCAAAGGAGATGGAATATACTTGATTATGTGCACATGATTACATTATGTAAGCCTGTAAAGGCTGTCTTTAGGGGAGACTTTCTCTCCCTTGCTGGCTTTGAAGAAGCAAGCTGCCATATTGTGCACTGGCCTATGTCACGGGCCATGTGACAAGCAACTGAAGATGCTCTCTGGACAGCAGCCAACAAGAAATGGAGGCTTTTGGTCCAACAGCCTGTAAGAGACTGAATGCTGCTAACAACAACATGAATCCTGAAGCATGTCTTGACATGAAAAAAAGGGAAAAGAATATTATTTTAAAAGAGTGGAGAAAGTTATTGAAGTTGCTGAGTGGTTAAGCAAGGCAAGGACTGAAAAGTGTTACTTGCATATAGTAACTGTACATAGTAATCATTGGTGAACTTAGCAGGGACCATTTCAGTGGAACACTGGAATTGAAAACCAGAATGGAGTGGGTTGAGAAGCCAGTGGAAGGGGTTCCTTCCTCAATCTAGCCTTCATTGAGGCTGACGCCCCAGCCAGCATCTTGGTAGCAGCATTAAGAGACCCTGAAGCCAAGCCTGTACCTCTAACTCATAGATACTGTGAGATAGTAAATGTGTTTTGTTTTAAGCTGCTGACTTTGTGATAATATGGTTACAAAGCATATATAGCCAATGCAGAGGATGTCTTCAGAGATAGGAATGTCAGACCAGAAGTGATGACAAGCACTGGGTTATGTCAGTAGTAGGTGGATGAGGTGGAATGAAGGAAGGAAACAGTGAGAATGAGAACAACTTAGAGAATCATGTTTTGTTTGTGTTCCATAATGACTAAGAAGTTATATATGCAATGAACTTCAGACTTTGACAATGCATGATTAAACAAAAGGTATTATTGAGGGAACTGTTGGCAGTACACATAAGGAAGGATGTGGTATTTTACTGATAATCAAAAAATGAACACAGTAATAGGCTATCTGTGTCTAGGATAAAGCCATAATCACAGCCCACTCTTTTGGAAGCCCAATGTAGTTATTGAGCTTGGTCATTTGACATGTCTGTGTTTGTACGTAGCTCTGTGACTTACCAACTATATGACTATGGGAAATTTTCTTCACTGAGTTTTTGTTTCTTGTGTATAAAATGTATATATTTAACGTAGGGTTGTTATGATGATTAAATGAGATAATAGATGCAGAACACTTGTCACTGCACCCGGCATAAAGACTTAAATATAACTCTTTCTACCAGCTTTTCACAGGAGAAACTCCTACTTCACACACACACACATAAATTGATCAAATGAATTCAAAGACTAGAAAATATCACATAAGAGGTCAAAGAAAGATCTTAGAAGAATCTATTTTTAAAAAATCATCCAGGTCAGACATGGTGGCTCACACCTAAATCCTAGCACTTTGGGAGGCCGAGGCAGGTGGATTGCTTGAGGTTACGAGTTCAAGACCAGCCTGACCAACACGATGAAACCCCGTCTCTACTAAAAATACAAAAATTAGCCAGGTGTAGTGGCACATGCCTGTAATCTCAGCTACTCAGGAGGCTGAGGCGGGAGAATTGCTTGAACCCGGGAGGCGGAGGTTGCAGTGAGCAGAGATCACGCCACTGAAATACAGCCTGGGAGACAGAGCAAGACTCCAACTCAAACACACACACACACACACACACACAAAAAAAAAAACAAAAAAACAAAACAAAAAAAAACACCTCATCCATCCATACAAGTAGAGTAACACAAAAGAAATTGAGAAATTAATTATGTCCCAGCAGGGAAGATGGAGGAAAAGCCCAATTTTAAAAGAAATGAGGTAAGACTTGATTACAAACTTATAGAACACAACACTAACTTTCAGAAATATAATCTGATTTTCCCCTGAGGAGATACTAAATCGGCATCCATACCTCACAAGAGCAACATACTTTGAAACCCTTCTTTTTTCTAACTGTGAGTGAAGACTTTATTTCAGAATTATGTTGTACTTCCAGATGTAATGCTAGCTTTCAATTGGCCTCATATACAGTGCTTGTCAGTTTTTCAAGATGAAAGTAAAGCTATTCTTCCTCAGGTGCTTATTAATCATTGTAAGGTATTGTTTAAAAGCAATAAACAAAGCACACATGGTGATTAGCATAGGATTATTTTTCACAAGAAAATAAAGTCTGGCTCAATATGTTTTGGATTCACACTCACAAAGAAAACCCACCATGTAATTCTCCATCTCTTTATCAAGAAGAAAGAAAGATCACCTGTTTTAAAGGGCACACAATCCTGATATTTGTATTAATTTATACTTATAACTATCCAAAGAAATTTCAAGAACTAGGTATGTTTGAGAATATATTTTTTGGATATTTTAAATAGAAAAATCACATTTTATGTAAGATAAAAAATCAAAGCACCAAAAGGTTAAATTTCATGGAACCTCTGGTCTTATGCAATACAAATAGGTCTTAAAGTATAAAAGCTTTCTCTTATATCCAACATTTATTCTAATTTTTTGCATATAAAAGTATCTGTAATATGTACCAAATGCCCAGGTGTTTACAACTATTAATAAATGAAAATGTTTGTAGAACTTCATGCCTTTGGGCAGGACATAAAATTTAGAATACTTCCAACAAAAAACTGAAGAATTTCTTTATGAGTAAACCACATTTGGAAAATAAAACAATACATACAATTCACAAATTTTAGAAAAAGACAGAATTTGCAGTCATGCTCCATACCACACAAATAATTTTTAACTATGTCACATGCTATTAAATCAGATATTGTTGCCTTAGTTTCAATAATGTCTTTGGTCCAAAATTTGACATGACAAGTTTTTGTTTTAGTCTGTCAGAACATTTTTACAGAAATGTATCTGTCCCCTTCTAGACTGCATGACCAAAAACACTATTGCAAATACACATTTTAAACTAGGTTTAGACATTTTTATAACACAGCATTTTTCCAAGATAATTATTTATAAGATAAGGAATGCTTTAAATGGTTGACAATATTTAAATTATCATATATTTAGGTTTGATCTAACTATATATTTTTGAAAATATGAAATAAAGTTATCCTTCAAATAAAAAAAAAAATGTTTTACCAGATAGTCTAACTGCCTAAATTGTACACAATTTAGTATTGCTGAGGATTGGTTCTGTGTCTTGATTAAGGTAGCTTGTTTTGAATAAATGTCTTAGTATTTTTACACTATTCTTGAGTTTAAAACATCTAGAAACAGAGCATGTTTTCATTCAGTCATTAGCAAATATTCATTTGCATATTTTGTTTTACTGGCTAAGTTGCCAAACATTTAGCTAAATGATACATACTAATTGAGGAGTTAAACTTTCCTACAAGGTGGTCTTGATATGAGTCAAAACCAGGAAATTAATGCTTAGTTTCCAAAACACCTAATGCACACAAAAGTAATTAATTCTATAGCTGTGTAGGCTTTCAATTCTGTGAATTTATAATGTCTTCTATATTTTATTAATTGTTTACATAGTTTAAGGTATTATACTTCCTTATAGTATTTACACAGGTTTGAGATACAAATAATTTAATTGATGTAATCATTAATTACTGAATCATCCCAGTTGTGATTGTTCTGTTTTATGAGGTAATTTCACAACATAGACTGTTTTCCATTATTTTATAATTAAGTACCATTTCTGCACACCCTCTCATCCCATTAGCTCACCCTTGCAATTCCATGGAAGGAAAATGTATTAATAAATTTCACCACTTGCAGCTGATACAGGTATTACAGAAAATTGGCACTTACTAAAGAAATACTATACAAATAACAGTTTAAACCATTACCACTAAATAAAGCTACTTTTTAAGTAAGTTTGATTTGACAAGATGCAATTCCAAGAGACATAACTTTCAGGCATCATAAGAAATCCACATGAGACTCCTGTTGCAGGCACCCAGGGATCTCCATCTCAATTCTGTCCTTATTACACTGACTCCAGTCAATGTTCAGAGAGCAAATCAGTGAATTGAGGTCCAGTGGGGTGTTAACAAAGTTATGGAGATTCAAAATACATATAGGATACAGGAAGAGGCTATAGAGATGGCAGTAGGTTACAGAGCCTGTAGCTGTAGACAGATGTAGTGAATGCTGCAGATGGATTATTCCATCATGATTCAGACATGATAAAGTACCAATTATAGACATTTAGTAAATGTAGATGCCATCTGCTAAGTGCTGCTTCTCCTAAAGATTTTAAATCTAGCAACAACATTTTATCCAGTTGAATTAAAAAGTAAATGTAATACGTAAAGTAGAAACAATAAGGCATAATTAATACATAGTCCTTAATATCTGTTTTATAATGAATTAATTATATAGTAAAATAGTTATACCAAATCATGAATCAATTAAATATAAATTGAATAGAATTGAAACAATTATGAAATTGTGGTTATTTCATATGAATTAAACCATAATTAATGTATCTGCACGGTAACTTTAAGAGAAAATGTCATGGGAATGAAGCTTGAAAAGATGATACAACCTAAGCAAACAATGCACCTTTTTTGGCAAGTTTACAACTGATGCATTTTAAAATACAACTTTGCCAAATATCACTCCTCCCTTATCCAATATCCCTCCCCAAAGTTCCTTGCTCTGGAGTCAATACTCTTGGGCATGGTCTTAAGCATGCCACATTGCTGTTGTTGATTTGACCAAAGACCTCTCAAGATGCTCCATTCTTGAGGGCTTAGATGTCATCTCCATAAAAATAATTCTGCCATCTGCCTGTAGGTCAACAACTTACTTCTCATTTCCCATAAACGCTCAACCAGTATTTTGCAACTTCTCTAAGAAGAATTCTATTTCAGAAAAACTTAAGCACTTATAAATGTAAAGTGAGTAATAGACAGGTCAGCAGGGATCAAATGATAAAAGCTCTTATATGTTTTTCCTATAGAATCTAGACTTGTTCTTAATTGACTATGAATTCATTGAATAATTTTATGCAGGGGAAGCATATGAAATGAGTTGTGGTATACAAAAATTCATTTAGTGGCATTGGGCATAATGGAGTAGAGTTGAAGGAAATAAATTATAGGCTTGGAAAGCTTAGGGAGTTGTTGCAGTAACGCTAATAAGAAATGATAGGCCCCTAATATATAATGGACCTAGACAATGATCATCAATAGCTGTTGAACCCATTAGATAGATGACATAGGAATTTTTTAAGTGAATGGGTTACTATAATAATGCTTAAAGTCATTGAAAAGTCTTATCGTTACAATGAGAGAAATAGCCATACATTACATGTTCCCAAATATGATGAAATAGAAACCACTCATGGAATATTCTTGCAAAAATACCATTCAAACCTCTAGATCTAGATATGAGTCTACAGAAAATACAGAGATACAGAAACCAGTTTAAAGATACTAGGATAATACAATCAAACCTGCAATGTTGAGAGAGATCCTAAAGGACAAACTACCTGATTTCTTCAGTAAATAAATGGGAAAGAAAAACAAAAAGGGGCTGGGTACGGTGGCTTACTCCTGTAAATCCCAGCACCTTGGGAAGACAAGTAGGCAGACCACTTGAGCTCAGGAATTCCAGACTAGCCTTGCCAACATTAAAAAACCCCATCTCTACTAAAAACACAAAAATTAGCCAGGCATGGTGGCATGGCATGCATCTGTAATCCCAGGTACTAGGGAGGCTGAGGCATGAGAATTGCTTGAACCCAGGAGATGGAGGTTCCAATGAGCCAAGATCATGCCACTGCACTCCAGCATGGGTGACAGACTGAGATTCTGTCTAAAAATAAATAAATAAATAAATAAATAAATATTTAAAAAATAAAAAAATTTTTAAAAGGAGGAACCTCTCTAAACTAAAGAAGAATCAATAAAGTCATGTCAACCAAATGCATTGCATGGATTTTACTTAGTTCCAGATTTGAACAGACCTATTATAAATATATATGACAATCAAGAAAATGTAGTGGACATATGAATATATTTCATAATGGACACAAGAATAAATTATTAAGGAATTATTATTTTTATGATGGTAGCGATTTTGTTCCTATGTTTTAAGAATTTTTTCCTTTTAGAAATGCATAAGTTTTACCAAGGAAATGATATAGCATCTGGTGCTTATTTTAATATAATCCAGTGGAGGGATGAAATAGGGAGGAATATACATTAAATAAGATTAGCCAAATGTTGGTAATTGTTGAATTTGAGCGACAGTTACATTTTACTGTGTTTAAAATTTTCTATAGTAAAAAATTTTAAATGTTTGTTAAATAAAAGAAGCAATAGCTGAGAGGATGAAAAGAAGTATATAATTTTGAGCAATATTTAAGAGGTACTATGCACAAGACATAATGGCCAATTGTATCTAAAAGAGGAAGTGAAGATGGCTCATAAATTTTTAGACTTGTGATTAGAAGTATGAATGTACTGGCCAGGTGCAGTGGTTCACGCCTGTAATCCTAGCACTTTGGGAGACAGAGGCAGGTGGACCACCTGAGGTCAGAAGTTCAAGACCAGCTGGCCAACATAGTGAAACCCTGTCTCTATTAAAAATACAAAAGTTTGCAGGGCATGGTGGTGGGCGCCTGTAGTTCCAGCTGTTCAGGGACTGAGGCAGGAGAATCGCTTGACCCTGGAAGATGGAGGTTGTAGTGAGCCGAAATCCTGCTACCGTACTCCGGCCTGGGAGACAGAGAGAGACTCCATCTCAAAAAAAAAAAGGTACGAATGTACTGTTCATCGAGATGGAAAGTACATGTGGAGGAGCAGATTTAGAAGTAAAGATGACCAGTTCAGTTTGGGATCTGCTGACTTTGAAATACTAGCTGGATATCCAAGCAAAAATGTCCAAAAAGAATACCAAAAAGAGCCAAGGATAGCAATTTCGGGTACACAAACATGTAAAGGAGATGTAGAGAGGAGGTGAAGGCTGAGGAGTTGTATCCAGATAAATAAGAAACCAAGTTGAGACTGGAGTTACTGAAACAGGAGAAGACATAGTTTCAGGGAAAGGAATTGGTCATAGTGTCAAATAAATAATTAAATGTTAATTACTATATATCTTTAGTTTTAGCAACTAAATAGCAAGTGGTGCCCGTTCAAGACCACAAACTGAGCCTATAAATTTATCTCCTCTTTTTCCTTGGATTCCACTAAAATAAGATTCAGTAGTCCTCCCTTATTCAAGATTTTGCTTTCCAGGGTTTCAGTTACCTGTGATCAAACTCAGCCCAAAAATATTAAACAAAATATTCCAGAAATGAACAATTTGTGAGCTTTAAATGGCACATCATCCTGAGTAGTGTGATAAATTCCCATGCTGTCCATTCTGTCCCACCTGGGATGTGAATCATTCCTTTACCCAGTGTATTCACACTAAATACTCTACCCACCCCTTAGTCACTTAGTAGACATCTCACTTATAAGATGAGATGGTCCTTAATTTACTTACTAAAGTGCAAGAAGAGCGGTGCTACCATTTGGACATGCCAGAGAGAGGCCTGAAAGTGCTTCTTTTAAGCAAAAAGTGAAAGTTCTCTACTTAAGGAAAGAAAAAATTCATATGCTAAGGTTGCTAAGCTCTATAGTAAAAACAAATTTATTTGCGAAATTGTGAAGAATGAAAAAGAAATTTGTGCTAGTTTTACTGTCACACCTCAAACTGCAAAAGTTATAGCCATAGTGCTTTCATCTTAGATTTAAGATGAAAAGGACATTAAATTTGTGGGTAAAAGACATGAATAGGAATGTGTTTCAACTGATGACAGTCATCAACTGGGGGTCTTGAAACATAGCCCCAAGGTTAAGGGAGGGCTACTGCATAACAATTTAAAAGGGCAGAGGCAAACACAGAGCTGTGAAAAGAACAAGAAGGGGTTTATCAGTGGATAAACTATTTCAACACATTTCTAGAAAGTGGAAAACTAGTGGAAGAGTGGAGCTCAATAAAGCAGACTGGGAAAAGATGCAGTCCAGAATAAATATGGAGAGGCTGCAGCCAAGGTGGGAGCCATTCTGTCTTTCAGAACTTGGGGGAGGTTATAGACTCAAGGATGCCAGGTGTGATAGGCAGCAGAGTACAGCATAATACTAAACACAGAAACAGTTACTGAAAGTCTGCTACTGATTTCTCTTCCTGATATTCAGAATACACAGCAGCCAGGTGTTACCCTTTGGGCAAAAAAAAAAAAAAAAAAAAGTAGGAAGGGTTGTGTGTTTTCAAAATAAATTTAACACTGTACAAAATGAGTAACTGTGGATGTTGGAGTACCAGGAAAAAAAAAAAAAAACAAAAACATTCTGAGAGTCATGGTTCCCCAGGGTAATGGCAGAGTAGGGAAGAAGGCATGGTCATGGGTCTGGAAACAAAAGGTGACCGACAGAGCTAAAAGGTTTAGATATGAGACACGGAAATGTAGTTAAGATCACTATTCATAATAAAGAGCAAAAATGGAAAAAGACTAAAATAAACTCCCACCAACTACTTTGTGACACTGTAGATTACATACAGTGATAGACCCACAGAAACAGAAAGACATGAACAGAGGCTGATAATAAAATATTGAAATGAATCACCCACTGGCTTGGTAACTGGGCATACTATATCCTGTATTTACTAAAGTAATTGAATTGGTTATTGAAAAACTTCCTATATGCACAAAAAAAACTTCCTTCCTGCTTCTAGTCAAGATGGAGTAACAGGGATCAGATTAATCAACTCCCTGAAACAATTAAATAGTTAATATTGTGATATTTTAACACTGGGAATTAAAACTGGACAAATTTTTTAGGCATTGCATATCGAGTAAGTAATCAGAGGACACTGACCCCTGAGAGAGGGAAAACAAACAAGGTAAGCCCTATGACTGTCCCATTTTACTGCCCAGACAGATTTTCTAGGCAGCAGTGCGGGGAGGGGGAATTGAGAAAGAGTAAGCATTAACTTTGAACTGAAGAGAGACATGGGGTCTAGAGAGACCAAGGGAACTGGTGTTCAAAAAACAGAGTACTAGAGAGGAGTACGCTGCACGCAGAAAGCTATGGAGATCCACAGAGGGATACCCTCCAATTCTTCAGCTGCGTATTTAGTACAAAATGCATATTGGGAAATTACCTGAGAAAAGGGAAGAACAACTTGAAAGAAGTAGGTCTTTAGAGCTCACATAGGCCTAAGAATAGTTGGTGTTACAAGAGCCAGAGGAGAACACCTCATAATTCAAGGAAAATCAGGTAGTGTTCATTTTTTTCTAGGCAAACTTAGAATAATATTGCCTTAGTAGTGGAGAAAATAAGATTTAGAATAAAAACGGTTCTAGATTCACCTAACAAAGTTTAATAGCAGGCTTGAAAAGATCAAACTATTACTAAGTAATTTAACTGTACTTCAGAGCAAAGAATATTTATAGAAACATAATGCCAAGCATCCGACAAGGTAAATGTCACAATATTTAGAATCTGTCTGGGTCAGTTTGGGCTGCTAAAATAAATTACCATAGACTAGTGGGTTAAATAACAACTATTTATTTTTCACAGCTCTGGAAGGTGGCATGTCAGAGATCAGGGTGCCAACATTGTTAAGTTCTGGTAAGAGCCCTCTTCCAGGTTGCAGATGGCCAACTTCTCCATGTACCTTCACATGGCAGAAAAAAGTGAGCGAGCTCTCTGGAGTCTCTTCAGTAAGGGCACCAATCTCATCTATGAAGGCTCCACTTCCATGCAGAAACTACCTACCAAAGGTCTCACCTCCTAATACTATCACATTAGGAATTAGGATTTCAACATATGAAGTTTGTGAGGACACAAACGCTTTGTCTATAACCAGAATCTAATAAAAATTATCAGGCATGCAAAAAAGCGGGAAAATATGCGCTGTATAAAAGACAAAAATCAACAAAGTCAGTCTCAGCACTGACACACATAACAGCATCAATACACAAGGACACTAAGATAGGTATTAAAACTGTCTATTCCCTATGCTCAAAAATGTGCAAGAATGTAGAGAAAGATGAATCCGGCAAAAAACAGACTGAAGAGATTTTAAAAGCCTTAAATCAAAATTTAGAGAAAAAAATGCAATGCTTAAAATTAAAAAAAATACATTTGATGAGGTAAACAGCAGATTAGACTTTTAGAATTATCTAAATGTCTAAAAGATATAGAAATTATCTAAAATGAGAAAGAAAAAAGGCTAAAAAATAAATGAAGAGAGCTTCAGTGAGCTGTAGAACACCTTCAAGTGGCCTAATATAGAGAGAGTCGTCGAAAGATGGGGAGGAGGAAAAAATTGAAGATATAATAACCAATAAATTAGATGAACTCTATAAACCTACAGATCCAAGAATTTCAATAAACCTGAAGCACAATAATATGAAGAAAACTACACCAAGGTATATTAGAATCAAATGGCTTAAAGATACTGATAAAGGAAAAATACGAAATGCAACCAGAGAAAAAAGACACATTATATACAGAGGAACAAAATAAAAATGAGGGTAATTTCTCACTGGAAAAATGTAATTAAGAACATAATAGAGCAACATCTATAAATACTGAACGGAAAAAACAATCTGTCAACTTAAAATTCTATACCCAGCAAAACTGTCTCTCAAAAACAAAGGTTAAAAGAAAACTTTTTCCAATATACAAAAGCTGAGAATAAAACTATCACCAGCAGACCTTACTGCAAGAACTGTTAACACAGGTTCTTCAGGCAGAAGAAAAATCATATCAGATAGAAGTTTGGAATCACACTAAAATACAAATAGCAGTAGAGACTTTTTCTGATATACAAAAGCTGAAAATATAACTATCACCAGTAGACTCTTACTACAAGAACTGTTAACACATGTTCTTCAAGCAGAAGAAAAATCATATCAGATAGAAGTTTATATTTACACTAAAAATTAAATAGCAGTAGAAATGGTAAATATATGGATAAATATAAAAGACTTTTTTATTTTAAAATCTCTCTAAAAGATAAACATCTATCTAAATAAAAAACATTAACAATACCATATTGAAGTGTATAACGTACAGGGAACACATGTACAAAGGCTGGAAAGGAGAAATGAAAGTATATTGTTTTAAGGTTTTTAGACATGAGGTGGTGTAATATTAACTGAACATATAATGTGACAAGTTAAACCCTAAAGTAACTACTAAAAAAAGAATATGAGGTAATAAGCCAATAACAGAAATAAAATGCAATAATAAGAAATGATCAACTCCAAAATAGGGAAAAGAGTAAAAAAGGAAATAAACAATAGATAGGACAAATAGAAAACAAATAGGTAATGGATTTTATACCCAACTGAACTACTATTTATATCAAATGTGAAGGGTTTAAACATCTTAATTAAAAGGCATAGGTTATCATATTGGCAAATATAAGCAAAACTCAATCCTATGTTGCTGTACTTTAAATACACAGAAATAGGTTAAAAGTAAATGAATGGGAAAAGATATATCATGTTAACATTAATCAAAATAAAGTAGGATTGGTTATATTAATAATAGAAAATTTTAGAACAAAAAAATTACTAGGAATAAAGCAAGACATTTCATTTCATGATGACAGAAGGTTCAATTTATTAGGAAGACGTAACAATCCTAAATGTTTATCTACCCAACAACAAAGCTTCAAATTATACAAAGCAAAAACTAATAGATCTGCAAGAAGAAACAGACAAACCCCTATTATACTCAGAGATATAAATATCCTTTCAATAGTTAACAGAACAAGTAGATAGAAAATCAAGAAGAAAACATAAGACATGAACAATGTTAATTGACCTAATCACACTTTCATAGAACACTCCACCTAAAACCAGCAGAGTATACATTAATTGTACACAGAATGTTTATCAAAATGGACCATTTTCCTGCCCACAAAAAAGTGTCAAAAATTTAAAAATTCTATGAATATGGAATATATTCACTAAAAACAATGGAACTGAGTTAGAATCAACAACAGAAAGTCTTCAAAAACAAATCCCCAATTATTTGATCACAGAACTTAAATGAGGGATTAGAAAGTGTTTTGAACTGAATGAAAATGAAAGCATGACATTTCAAAATTTCTGGAATGTGGCTAAAGCAGCATTAAGAGGAAAATACCTACATTAAAAAGAGAGAGAGACACATCAAGACAGAAAGAGGTCTCAAATCACTGACCTCAGGTTTCATTTTTGGAATCTATCAAAATCAGAGCAAATTAAACCCAAAGTAAGCAGAACAGAATTAACAATAAAGATCAGAGAGGAAATCAATTAAATTACAAAGAAAACAACAGAGAAAATAAATAAAACCCAGAGCTGTTTCTTTGAAAACAAAAAATCAATAAAATTGATAAACCTACGTTCAGATTGATGAAGAAATAAGACAAAAATATGCAAATTACCACCAATATCAGGAATGAGATAAGTGACATTATTACAGATTCTATAGAATAAAAGGATAACAAGGCAATCGTTATGAACAACTTTGTGCCGATAAATGAAATGGACAGATTCCTTGAAAAGTAGAGGCTATCAAAGCTCACCATGCTGTAAAGAGTCCACAGCTGCCCTGTCTCCAGAGAATTGTTCTTGGCAGAATGGAACCTGCCTACCTGGGGATGCATGACTCCTAAGGGGAAAACCTGCAAATAATAACCAACTATTAAAGGGGTTAAAAAATTAATCTCTCTACATTTGTCTCGAGTTGGAACCAATTCTATGGTGCCATTCATGATCCAGAGCCCCCTTGGAATCAGGCTGAAGCTAGATCCCGCTTCCAGCCTCATTTAAGCTTCCTTCCCTGGCCATATTCTGCTGTTCTCAACCTCTTCTTCCTTAGTTCTTCTCAATGAATTACTTTCCAAGAATCCGTTTCAGCCTCTGCTTATAGAAAATCCTACCTAAGATAGGGCACTAGAGGGACGCTAGAAGGCAAAAGAGAGAGAGAAAGGACTTGCTCCCCAGCAATGACCCCTTATCTTGTGTTATGGATTAAATTGTGTCCCACAAAAGGATGTTAAAATCCTAATGCCTGGACCTGATTTGGAAATAGTGTTTTTGCTGATGATCAAGGTAACATGAGGTCATTAGGGTGAAGTCTAATCCAATATGACTGGTGTCCTTATAAAAAGGAGAAATTCAGATGCAGAGATAGACCTGCATAGAGGACGGATACAGAGAGATCACTACCTACAAACCAAGGAGAAGAACACTGGAGGCTGCCGGAAGCTAGGAGAGAAGCCCAGACACACTGTGCTTCATATCTCTAGAAGGAGCCAACCCTGCCAACATCTTAATTTCAGACTTACAGCCTGCAGAACTGAGATAATAAATTTCTGGCTTTTTGTTGTTGTTGTTTCAGATGGAGTTTCTCTCTTGTTGCCCGGGCTGGAGTGCGATGGCGCGATCTCTGCTCACCACAACCTCCGTCTCCCGTCTCCCGGGTTCAAGCGATTCTCCTGCCTCAGCCTTCCAAGTAGCTGAGATTCAGACATGCGTCACCGCGCCCGGTTAATTTTGTATTTTTAGTAGAGACAGGGTTTCTCCATGTTGGTCAGGCTGGTCTCGAACTCCCGACCTCAGGTGATGCACCCACCTCGGCCTCCCAAAGTGCTGGGATTACAGGCATGAGCCACCAGGCCCTGGCGAATTTCTGTTGTTTTAAGCCACCTAGTTTGTGGTACCTTGTTAAGGCAGCTCTACGAAAGGAATATATCCTGTCAGTAGCAAGTGGCTTCAGCCTCCAATCTTCTTCCCACACTGCCATCATCAGCTTCATTTCATCATCTCAGGTTATCAACACCCGCTGGGCAGCAACCCTGTCTACACAGCTCTACCAGGGCTCTCCAATAAGCATCTAGGTTCTATTAACCCCAACTCTTCCCTCGTCCTCAATTCCTAGGGATGGGAGTGGCTACCTGCAGTAGTGTTCCCCTTTCGCCTTTTCAGTTCCACTTAACTAATTCCTCATCTGTAATTTGCACTGTGAAAATAGCTAGCATGGTTTATTTCTGACAAAGACCCCTGAGTGAAAATCATCTCATTCCGAATTAAGAGCCTGAATCCATAACATACCTTATAAGATCCCATGCAATGTGGACCCTGGCTATTTCTCTGCCCTTGTTTCTGCCCAGATATTGCCCAAATATTTGTTTCTGCCCAAATATTGCCTCGGTAAACACTTTTCCTGACAATGTATACAAAATTATTATTTCTCCCAACCCCGGCAGTCTTTGGCCATGCTCCCTTTTCTCTGCAGCATTCCTCGCCATCTGGTATAATCTATATCTGTTTGTTACCTGTCTTCCCCACTAGAATATGAGTTCCATGAGAAAAGTTTTGTTCACTGCTGTGTCCCCAGGGTCCAGATCAGGCTCTGGTACACAGTAGGTGCTCACTTTTGAAAGAAAGACTAACTGTAGAAAACACCCTAGAAGCAGCCCTACCATTTTTGTGTCCATTTATCTGAATTATAACCAACCTTTAATTTTTAAAGGATATGTATTTATTATCTCGCTTTGCTGGCTGTCCTTCGTTTGTGGAATCACACTTCAGTAGCAAGGTCTGTTGCACTTCCTTAGTGATAGTGCACTTTAAACTGTGTGCTTTCTTCTATTTCACAATTTACTTTTTGAGACAGCGTCTTGTTCTGTCACCCAGGCTGGAGTGCAGTATAATCATAGCTCACTGCAGCCTTGATCTCCTGGGCTCAAGTGATCCTCCCACCTCAGGTTCCCAAGCAGCTGGGACTACAGGTGTGCTCCACCATGCCCGGATAATTTTCCTTATTTTTTTAGAAATGGGGTCTCACTGTGTTGCCCAGGTTGGTCTTGAACTCTGGGGCTTAATCTATCCTCCTACCTTGGACTCCCCAATTGATGGGATTACAGGGGTGAGTCACTATGTCTGGCCCAATTTAAAGTTTTTTTTAATGCAAATATTAGCTCCATTTTAAACCTTTAAAAATTATCAACTCCATCAAGATCAGCCACTCAGTAGCATTTATTGAGAGGCTGGTTGCTGTGCTAGGAGTTGAAACTAAACTATGTTGGGGTGTCCAAAGAAGGAAATGCAATTCCTGCCCTTGTGGAGCTTATAATCTCATGAATATTCAACTTGCACATATGTAAACGTCTCAGGTATTTACCAATGATGCACAAAAGAAAATAAATAAAATATAGTATCTATACACTTGTTAGGTGAGGTGCAATGGTTGAAGGGCCGTTCAAACTAGAATAACTCTTAGAAGAGGTTGTTGTTAAGCCTAAATTTAGAGAAAGAGACAAAGATGGATAAGTATGAGGGAGGAAAGAAAGGGCACTTGCAAAAACAAAAGTGAATGACAAATACACGGAACTAACTTAATTAGTTACCTGGAGTCTTTAAATGAAAAGTCTGCGAATTTGGCCTCTAGCCTCTGAGTTATCTATTCTGCACTTCTCCTCAAATGTATCAAATTATATTCTGAACTCAAATGGTCCTAGACTTTCAACAGTGGTTGGAGTCACTTTGCACTCCTTCCAAGTTATCCTAGGTCTCAACTGAAATGTCATTTTCCCAGAGAAGCTTTTTCCAGTCGCTTAATCTGAAATAGATGTTCTTTGTTATTCTATCCCTTAGCATTTATTTCATAGCCTTTACCATAATTTATAACTGTAATTTTATTTGTTACCTTATCATTTGACTTCTATATTAGATTAATAACTACCTAGAAGCAGGGTGTTTGCATTATTTTTCAGTACTATATACATATCAGCATGGTGCCTAACACTTAATATATATTTGTTGAAATGGAATTAAATAGTACATATTTCTGTGAAGGCCAGAAATCCATACATAAAGCTGATTCCAAAACTCAAAATAATTTTATTTTAAACACTTACCAAAGTTCAATTGTCCTCACTTCTGATACACAGAAATGTATATTCATATAACTCTCTTGATACATACATATACAAACATATATACATAATTCACATACATGATAATATTTTGACCTTTACTTCTGAAATTAATTTCAATTTATGTCACATATTTCATTTTTTACAATCAACTAAATACGTTCATGAAAATAATTAATTCTTCTAAAGTAGGGAATATAACTCTGGATAGGACCTATGAGGGAGGGATGGTCCAAGCTGGTGCTAGCTCATACACAATGATTTGGTGTACATTTTAAAAAGGACCCACATCCTCTGGGTAGACACAGACACACAGCAACATAAACTCTGCTTGGTGAAGGGAGCCTGGGCAGGACTTCAGCTCCCACTTTAGGTGCTCTTGCACAGGGCATGACCTGCACATAGGTGGCAGTTCTGGAGAGGATTACTCAGTGGTGGTGTGAGCAGATGTGATCTAGCATGGCCGTTCCATTCCTTGCTAGAAAAGGCCAATTTGATTTGTCTGTATTATTTTCGTCAGGAAGGGGTCCCTTCTTCTTTTCACCACTCTGTCTGTTTAGCTGAAGAGGGAGACCTCTCCAATGAAAGAGGACCATTTTTCATGTTCAAGTGTATGCATGGCTATCCTCTGTTCCTTCAGCCTCCAAGGGGGCTTTCAAGGTTTAATCTAAAGAAATAACCCTGTGTTGATTCTTGATTCCTAAGAAATTATGCTGTCAGTCTGGTTGTAGGCAAGGGTTGCAATTTTCCCTCTGGAAAAAATGAATCACAAGTTAGTCCATTTGTATAACACTGCTTAGTAACTGTTTAGAAATTATACCAGTAACACTAAGAATAAGCTCAAGCTATCTCCTAAGTGACCCAATTTATTGACTTTCAGGACAAACAGTAGATGAAATCAATTCTAGTTTCCATATATCAAAACTAACAAGC